>NC_056738.1:323465447-323765447 GCF_019279795.1 Protopterus annectens
GAAAGAGGACTCACCAAAAACTGTAAGCCTGCCTTTGCTTTGCTGTTATGTTTTAGATTAGATCAGGGACAGTATTCTCTAATGAGATTAGGAAAGTTTAGTTATTTAGATAGAGTTTTTCTAAAATGATGGACTAATATCCTACAGTTTAATTTTATATTTCTGGTGATTGAATTCTGGTGTTTATTGAACGTTACTGATTACATTTGTTTACCATTTGTATTGGGGAGAGGACACAGCTGGATATCTGTGTCAGGCTCCCCATAAGTGTTTGTGTGTGTATGAGATTTAAATTATTTGGAGTGTGAATGAGTCAGTGGTCTTTAATGGAACACATTCTTCTGAGGTGGATGTATTATAGGGGGGGGGGGGGCAGAGGTATGTAGTCCAGTCCCAGGAAAATAGAACATGTTCCTGTTATGCTTTTAAGGGAAATTGTGGAATTTTACTCTTATGTGCTCTGGTTGTTTCCATGGTGCTCCTACACTGGAGTCAATGGTGAGGATTGAGGCTCCTTAGTTACTGACCCAGGTTTTTAGTGGGGGACGTCACATTATTGTTGGCAGTCTAGTGAGGTATTGGCAGGACATCACACACTGCTCATAAGCAATTCATACCCCCCCCCCCCCAATAAAACGTACTGCTCACCTAACTCAGCCCACTTAAAATGAAATTTTCTGTTAGATTGGAACAAATTAAAAAAGAAATAACAATAAAGTAAAAAAAAACTGCAACTAGTCATTCTCAACTAAATAAAAAATAACTACAAACACAACTAGATTATAAAACCAAATTAACCCTCTGTAAGCTACTGAAATACATCAGATAAAGACCTGTCAGTACAAAAAATTAAAATTTCCTCAAAACTGCAATTCAAAGCCATTCATGAGACAGTGTCTGTTTGAATCTGTACAAACTACCAAATCCCTGTTCACTAGAAACTTAGGCAATTAATGGAGTTGGTTAAAAACAGTAGCAACACTCTACTGCAACATTAACAAAAAGAAATAGATAAATGGAGTATGTGTAGCCCTGGCTTGTGTTGTATAGAGGATATTTTCTACTATAGGGTTAATGAGCTTCTTTACTTATCTTGAAACTCATTCTTTGAACCCACAGTGCATTTCCTGTATAATACTTGACCCTCACATATTATATAATTAAAAATGTGTTTTCACCTGTGGTCATACAGGCAAACACTAGATAAGGATGTTTTTAATTGAAACCAGAGGTATAACCACCAATAATAAAAACCATGTTCATTAGACAAAGGTCTTGCATCTCCACTTTTTGAAAAACCTCCATCTCTTGGGTTTGAATTTCATAATTAATAAGCCTGCTCCCACTTTCAAGTTTATTGGTTCAGTTGCTCTGACAGTCCTGTGTTGGGAAGACTGTTTTCTTAATGGCAATTCGACTTGCTTGTATTATCTTGGAACTTCAAGCCTTAATTTTGGGGACATTTTTCTTTTAAAAGGAACAGGTTGCTTTAGGAAACATGCTAGTAAATAAGTGTTCTGGTGCCCATGCTAAAGAAAATAAAAATAAAAACTGTACTCTGAACAGCCTTTAAAGCTTAACTTATTGTACACAACAACATTGTGTAGAAAAAAAAACAGCTAGTTTTACTTTAAACCAGGTTTTCCAAAGAAAAATGCATTCTGACATGTTTTGAAGCCAGTATTTAATGTCATCTTAAATGAAACACCTTTGATAGATTTGTTTCCTGAAGTATCATGGTTAAACTGTATGTTATTATTTTAAATTATATTTTCTAATTTAATAATTAGGTCATCTTGGTCTTCCAAGATGGCTACACACTCATCAGCAGCTTGACTTCAGTTCAACCACTGTGAAAACAGAAACTGAGAAAGTGCAGCTAGAGATATTGTCAGTTTGAGTAAAATTCAGTTACTGGCTAGTATGTACACTGCCTGGATGCTTGCAAAGAAAAACCCTAAGACAGCCTGAAAAAAATCAACTAGAAAAGGTGAAGAGAAAGCACTGGCTGGGAAGAATCGTGCATGTTCAGCAAAAAGCAGTTCAAACTCCAGCTTTGGTGCAAGACATGGCTTACAGTAATCTAGATGAAAACATAAGTAATTTTTGCTCACAGTTGATTAAAATAAACGAGACACTGAAGGAATATATCGACTCAAATTACATAACACTGGAAATAATGGGAGAAGCTTTAAACTGATATTCAGATGAACTGATAAAACTGCAAAAATCAGAGTTTGAAATCAAGAAAGCTGAGATTGCTTGAGAAGAGATGTTTCAAAAAATGGTACAGTTAGAGGACAGAGCACATAGGGAAAATCTGAGATTTTCTGCTGTACCAGAAGAGCTAGAAGGAACAGACTGTTAGTTTTATGAAGACCACAATAAGCAACTGGATTGGTATTCTACAGCAGGAACTTTTAATTGAAAGGGTGCACTATGTAAATGCTCCAAATATGGCTATGAGAAAACAGCCAGTACCTTTATTAGTAAAGATGCAAACCTACCAGTGGAAAGAGTTGATCCTGACAAAACTGTGGCAAAAGGGCAAAGTACTAAAAGTTGGAGGCAGTCTTTGTGGAAAATGATTGTGTATCTTATGCCTGGTGTACAGTGAATACATTTATTCTTATAATCGGAATGTCAAGAGGCAGGTGTGAGATTCAAGTTGCTGTATCCAGCTGTCTCTGGAATTTTTTTCTTAGCGGAACAAGATTATTCTTTGATGCAGAACAAACTAAGAAGGAAACATTTTGTCCAACAAAAGAATGAGCCACCAAGCAGAAAGGGACTCTGCTTCTCATTCTTCTGATAATAAAGCATCCTGAAAGACTTTGCCAGTGAAACCCTTTCCATTGTTCCAAAGGAAAACGCTTGAGAGACTGGGAAAAGCATAGAAGTTGACCAGAAATTGGGAGTACCATGGAACTGATTCAGAATCTGGAGTTGGGAGATGGAGATAAACAGGAGAAGACCAGCAATGTGGAAAATCGTGAATTAAGTGTGAGACTGCAAAACATCAATCACATTTGTGAAATACGGCTGTATAAGAATAAGTGGAGAGTTGACTTTTGTTGGCTTTGTTAATCTTGTCTGGAACTGAAAGGCATTTGTGTCACTTCATGTCGTTTAATGTTTGGAAGACCTCTGAGGGGAGGAGGAAGGAAAAAGGTAACAGTATTTCTATGAGATTTTTCATAATATGAATTGCATATTTTATAGTAAAGTATTTTCATTTGTTTTGTATGATAAACAGATTCCTTTTTCCTTCCTCTTCTTTTTTGGTATTAAAAAATATAGGCATTACAGTGCAAAAAAAGAAAAGCAAAGCTAAACAAAAGCATGTGTAAGCTAATAGGTAGTAGTCTGGATATGCTGAGGTGGGTGTAAAAGTACACATATCATAATATATGTAGTGCTGAAGTGTTTTCTCTTACATCTGCATAGGTGAATGTCTGGATTAAAGCCCTTGGCTTATCCTAATAACAAATTTTAAGTGGAAAGAAGTAAATATGAGAACACTGAAAAAAATAAAAACCTTTCATGTAGCGTTGTTACCTGACAGCAAGAGGTTCTCCCGTTCGATTCTCGGCTTGGCTTGGGAGTGCCTTCTTTGTGGAGTCTGCATGTCCTCCCCGCGGTTGGGTATCGTTCAAAAGACATGCGTGCGTAAATGGGCATCGAGCTGGCACCTCAGCGTTTCGTAAAAATGTACCGCCAATCATTAGCGGACCGGAGTTCTGCTGTAGCGACCCCTTACCGGGAAAAAGCCAAAAGATCAACAACAACAACAATTTAGCAATAGATGTTTCAGCTTGTCTGTCAAGCTGCAAAAGAGGACTTCATTTATATTTCTTCTCTTACTTTTTCATGGAGGGACTCTAATAATAGGGTAATAAAAGACAGAACACTGGTTTCTTCATGGCTAAAAGTTAATGATTTTGCAAAGTATGCAAGTAGTTTTCACATCGGGGGAGGGATAAAAATAAAAAAACACCAATTAGTGTAAGTAGCCCAGGCAATAACATGCATCTTAGCATGGATAACCTCAATATTGGTTGACTAGCAGCTGTTTGTCACAGATGTCCCCGTTAGGAGGGTTAAACCTCACTATTTGAAGATATACATGGTTATTTAAGTTTGTATTAAGTTAATAGGTTATGAGGGTGTTCTGGTGGGTGTTTTTTTATTAAAACAAAACATACTTGTAAATGTGACATAGATTCTAATTTTGATGATAAGCAAAAACTGTATAAAGGATTAACCAGCCAAACATTAATAGGTGCATGTACCACAAAAGCTGAGATTAGACATTTTAAAAAGCTGCCATATATAATAGGTGGGTATAATGACCTCCTATCATAAATGGCGACTGTTTCCATATTATCTTGAAATGTGAATGGTCTAACATGTATAGACAAAAAGGAAAGAATATGTAATTATATTAAAAATGCCAAGTCCAACTAGTACTGTTACAGGAGATGCATTTGGAACTGAGCATGTGAATTTGATAAAGGATTTCAGGATGGATATTCTGCAGAATATCAGGGACAAAGGAAAAGAGAAGTTCTTATTAATTGCCGAGGAGCTCCAGTAGTGATAGAAGAGGAAAAGAAAGATAATAATGGCAGATTTGTAGTAGTAAGGAGTTAGCGTCTATATTTTTTTTATAGGTTCATAGGTTCATACTAGGCTATCTGCCCTGAGGCAATTATAAGTCTAGCCCAATTCTGTATGGCTTACCCCACCCCTTGATTTGAGTATACTGGGTTATGAACCTGTCCCTCCAGCAAGTTCTATTTATTTCTGTGCTGAGGTTCAAGTCCCTCGAGCGTGTGGCTCTAAGGGATTTAGATTTACTGAGGTGGAGCATGTCCATTAATTCTGGATTTGACATAGCTTTTTATGTCAGGCATAGATCGCCTCGAAGTAGGCGGTATGCAACTGAGTAGAGCTGGAGTTTTTTTAACCGAGCAGCATATGGCATCTGTTTGAGACCCTTGATCCTCTTGGTGAGATACTTTTGGGGTCTTTCTAATTGCTGTAGGTGTCGGGGAAGGTACATCCCAAAAGGGGCATTGTATTTTATGATGGGCCTGATGGATGAATAAAGGGGCACGATTAACTCTCTTGATCTAGATGTGAAACCCTTCGTGATGAGGTGGGCTATGTAGAAGGTCTTTCTAACCACTTTGGCAGTGTGGTTTTCAAAGGAGAGATTGCTATCAACTTGGGTCCCCAGGTCCCTAATACCTTTCTCTGTACTTAATGGGTTTCCGCCTATGTGGTAATTTGTGGGCACATTGTTTTTGCCAAAGGGTATGACTATACATTTTTTGGCATTTAGCTTTAAACCATGGCGCTGGCACCAGTTATCTGTCTCTGTGAGACCTTTTTGAAGGATGTTTGTGTCAGCTGGAGAGTTGATTATGGCGCCCAGTTGGCAGTCGTCTGCGAACTTGGTGAGCCATAGTCCTCCTACGTTTGCCTGTACCTCGGAAAAGTATATACCGAACAAGAGTGGTCCCAGGAGAACCCTGTGGGACGCCACTTGTGACCAGTTTCGAGTCTGACATGGCTCCAGCAACTCTCACTCTGTGGGTTCTGTCTTTGAGCCAGTTTGCGACCCATCTTGTGACATAGGGGTTTATATTTAAGCTGGATAGCTTATCTATGATGCACGAGTGGGGTATTGTGTCAAATGCCTTTGCAAGGTCCAGATAGGCTGTGTGGACTACCTTCCCTTCATCTATGGCTTTGGTGACTGTTTTGAAGAAGTCAACCAGGTTCAAAAGGCAGGATCTGCCCTTGACAAAGCCGAACTGGGTAGGATCTAGTGTCTGTAGGTCCCCAATGTCTTTGTTTATGAGCTCCATGATGATCCTCTCCATAGCCTTGCAGACTAAGCTAGTCAGGCTTATGGGCGATAGTTTCCAGGATCCGTAGAGGCTCCACCTTTGTGGAGTGGGACCACTGTTGCTGTACGCCATTCTGTGGGCACATATCCTGTAGTGAGGCTGAGATTGTATAGCTGTTTTATTTGAGGGATTAGTTCCTCTTGGAGTTCATGTAGGGCGCACTAACCTGGGACGCCATCTGGTCCCATGGAAGCAGTGTTTTTGCTTTGGAGAGGGCAGCCTTCACCTGAGTATCAGAGATGTTTGGGAGGCAGCCCTCTGCTGGGATAGATACTTGCTCTTTTGGGGGGTGGAGAAGTTTGCACTGAACCTGTCTGCCAGGATATTGGTGATGTCTGTGGGTTCAGTGTATTTTTGTCGTTTAGAATCAACTGAACAAGTCTTGGAGTTGCATCCCAGGTTCCTAACATAACTGAAAAAAGCCTTATGATTGTCTTTGGTGTCCTGTGCAATTTTTCTCTCCAAGCTGGCCTTGGAGGATTTTATGAGAGATCGTAATTTTTGCTAGTACTGATCAGAGATGCCTTCCCTATTAGGGATTTTGCACTATCATGTAGTAGCTTCCTCCTTCTGTTGTACAGTTTATTTATGGCAGGGATCCACCAGACTGGACGCCTGCCTTTGGATGATTGGGTCTTGGTTTTGTTTGGGATAGCATGATCCATGCATTCCTGGAGATGTCCGTAGAATGCGTTTATATAGGATTCTGCAGTTTGGGCCGTAGTTTCCACTGGCCCTGGGGCCTTGAAGGATTCCACTTCAGTTTTGAGAAGTGAAAAGTTCGATTTTGAGAAGTTTTTCACTGTGGTTTTCTGGGCTGGGGGTGGGGTCGGGATGTGGACATCCAGTGAAATTAATTTATGGTCTGATCTTACCAATGAGGGATATACGTCTGGTGTGGAGCATAGAGTCCCCATGTTGGTAATGATCAGGTCTAGTATGTTGTCCCCTCTTGTGGGAGTGGTGACTAGTTGTTCCATAGCATTTGAGTTTATAATTTCCAGGAACTTTTGGGCTAAGGTGCTGGGGCTTGAGTAGTGCTCCCAGTCAATGTTTGGGTAGTTGAAGTCCAATATAATGGTGTTCGGAGAGATCTTCATGTTCTCCAATGTTTTCAGGAAAGCCGTGGGATTCCTGACTTTGAGAGGGTGGTCTGTAGGATGCTATAAACTGAAAAGCAGTCTTGCCCACTGTTTGTTGCACATGGATGGTCTCCGATACTTCGTGCAATGCCATTAACCTGGAGGTGTGGATATCCTTGATAAATATGGAAATTCCCCCTCCTTTTGTGGTTCGGTCCGGGTTTTGGGGCCGAAAAGCATGATATGAGGTATAGCCTGGTAGTGCTGGGGTGCTCTCTGGAGCCTTGAACCAGGTTTCTGTCACTGCACAGATATCGATGTTCTCCATACTGAGGAGAGCCGTGCATCTTGAGGTTAAGACTTCTGGCGTTTAGCAGCATTACCCTTAGTTTCTTGTTCCTTGTGCTGTATATGGGGGTGGGTTTGACTTTTGAGCCGTGCCTAAAAAAGGCACTATGGGGGTGGCAAGAGCCTTTGCCAGTATCCGGAAACCCAGTGGTGACAGGTGCAAGCCGTCCCTAAACAACGTGGCTTGTCGAGCATGTCATCCCAGGCTGACAGACACTGGATCCCCTTTGAATGACACCAAAATTTTAGCCAATTGTTAAAATCGATCATTTTGTCTTTGTACTGTGGCATCATTCTAGGTGAGGGTAAGATGCTGCTCAAGGTCAGGGTCATACCAGCCTGGGCTACATGATCAGAGAGCTCCTCTATGTCTCTTTTCATGTAGTCCAGGGAGGTACGTCTCAGGTCATTCACACCAGCATGTACAATGACTGAGTCATATTTGTATTTGCTTTGGAGTGACCTGAGTGCTTGCGTTATGTGGTGGATCCTAGCACCCGACAGGCAGCTCACCGTGACCTTCTCTTTATTCAGCCTGGTGAGCGGGACATCAGTGTGTCTGACAATAGTCACCTATTACAAGAGTATCAGGTGTGTTATTCAGCCTTAAGGGCTGTGGCTGAGCACACTGACTTTGTGGGCTATGTGTTGTGCGTGTTTTGTTTTGAGGTAGCGTTTGCTTGGATGTCTGCTTTGGAGGTCTCTGTTGCTTAGGTAGATTTTTATTTAGAGCCTCCGAGTATGTTTTTGTGTATTTATGTGTTTGGTTCGCTGATGTGGTGGGACTATGTGATACTGGAATTGTGTTGTGTGAGGTTACCTTCTCCTCCTGACTGGTTACACCAGTTTTGAGATGAGAGAGCTCAGCCTCCAGTTTGGCTAAATAGTTGCATCTCTCACATATATTTGAACCTGTTTGGAGGAGGAGAGGGTTGTCCGTGTACATGAGACAGTTGTAACATTGCCTCAAAATTCCCAGATTCACCAGCTGGACTGGAGAGGAAACCATTGACTGACCTTTGGACATGCTAGAGTAATATAGGGAAACTGAATTTAAGACGGACCAATAGAGGACAGGGTAATCGTAGAGAGTATAAGAGTAAGTAGTGCTTATGGTTTAATAGTGCTAACTTGTGGGATTACTTAATTGGACCAGTGAAGGGCCTTAGAATGAGAATATGGTGTTTAAATTGAGAGATAGAGCAGTTCTAAGGGAAAAAGTGAAGAGCAGACATTGTGGAGCAAGGAATAGTTTAAACCCAATTAGGCGGCGCTGCCCGCTGTTGCGCTATGCACAAAAACGCGAGGGTTTTAAGAGAGGAAGATGAAGGAGTTTTGGAATTGACCCAAAATGGCCAATAAAACTACAGTTTCTCCCACAGGGGCAGGCAGGCTGCTCAATGTTTTTCACTGCTACTGATCAACAGAGAGACTTCCCTTTAGCCCAAGCAAAAAATGGCCTCACAGAAACTTACAAACAGTTCAAGAACAGCAAGCCTGTAACTGAACTTTTTTAAATCTCAGAAAAGTGGGAAAAAAGCAACATTTTTTGTTTTTTTCAGAGATAGCAGAGGTTCACAAGTATTAACAAGTTATAACAGTGCAGTAAATGACCCCACACAAGAGCGCTAGGCCAAAGACAGATAAAATGCAAGTTTTGAGGAAAACGATTTTAAAAATAAGTGCAAACAGGAAATTCAGTAAACAGCTCTAGGTTGTGCTCTAAATACAGTTACTAATGCAGAAATCAAGTTTAACAAGCCAGAAAATGCTCAAAATAGGCTATGCAGTAAAACCTAGCAAATAAACAGAGGAAAAATACTTAAATTCAAAAGTGGCTCCTTTCTTCTCTCTTCTCCTCTTGGTGGGTGCTTCACCAACAGCCAACAAGCCTGAAAAGACGCCAAAACCACGAGGCAACCAGGTTTTAAGAGAGTAAGATGAAGGAGTTTTGGAATTGACCCAAAATGGCCAATAAAACTACACTTTCAAGTCAGTAACCACTCCCACAGGGGCAGGCAGGCTGCCCAATATTTTTCACTGCCACTGATCAACAGAGAAACTTCCCTTTAGCCCAAGCAAAAAATGGCCTCACAGAAATTTACAAACAGTTCAAAAACAGCAAGCCTGTAACTGAACTTTTTTTAAATCTCAGAAAAGTGGGAAAAAAGCAAGATTTTTTTGTTTTTTTCAGAGATAGCAGAGGTTCACAAGTATTAACAAGTTATAACAGTGCAGTAAATGACCCCACACAAGAGTGCTAGGCCAAAGACAGATAAAATGCAAGTTTTGAGAAAAAAACGATTTTAAAAATAAGTGCAAACAGGAAATTCAGTAAACAGCTCTAGGTTGTGCTCTAAATACAGTTACTAATGCAGAAATCAAGTTTAACAAGCCAGAAAATGCTCAAAATAGGCGGCTATGCAAAAAAACTTAGCAAATAAACAGAGGAAAAATACTTAAAATCTCATCACTGAACGCTTAAAAAAGTGATCGCTGATTGATCGACCTAATTTAAGCGAAAGCTTACAATCTCGAACTGTCAGATCAGCGATTGTTTTCCCAGGGAAAAAAATTGCTGATCCAAAACACATACACACAGCACAAGCACACCAAAACAAACAGAAATCCACACACATACACCTAAAATCTGATACCTAACCCTACACTAAACTATGCACACACCACTAACTACCCACTTACCTTAACCAAACCCTAACCCTAAGGTCCGTCACTATCGCACACTCACCTCACCCGCTCCCTAACCCTAACTCACTTAAATCCTCCCTAACCCTCATGTCCACTCAATCGCACATACACCTAACCGGAGCCCTAACCCTAACTCACCTAAATCACCCTAACACTCACATCCACACAATCGCACATTTACCTGAATCTGACCGGTAACTTTCCACCATAACACTGAAAAGCAACAGAAATGGACAACCGAATTCTTTCCCTAGGAAAAAATTTGAGTTTCTGCTGCTTCGATATTTTGCATTTTCGCAAAAATAAGTTTGATCAATCACCGTTCACTTTTTAAACGTTCGAGGATATAATATAGACCCAGGAGTTACTGGCAAGGGATGAGGATTACAGTGGCATGTATTTATATTCCACCTAAAACTGCTATTTTGGAGCTTACAAATTATTTGGGAGAAATAATCAGCTTTCAGCAGGGGATATTACTTATAGGTGGTAATTGGAATTTGATTTGCAACAATGAGGATGTATCTGGGGAGCCTAGAAAGGAAAATATAACAAAGAAGGTAGATTTTTTAAGAAATTTATGAAAATCTGGAGTATGAAAACATGAATTCAGTAACAGGAACTCAGAGAGAATTTACATATTATTCCCCAAGGTGCAGTAACTGGGCTAGACATGATAGAAATTGTATTTCCTAGGAACATGTCCATTTAATTGTGAACTTTGATACATATCCAATAACAATTTCAGGTCGTACACCAGTAATTGCTAACATAAAAATTCAGGGTAATGAAGTAAAGATGAGACAGTGGTGCTTCCCCACCTGTTAAAAAAAAAGAAATTTAAAGAATGGGTAGTAGAAATTATCCAGAAGTTATTAGGAAAGGTATAACGTACTCCAGAAGTTATAGCTAGTGAGTGGAATAAAATGAAAGTGGACTTTAAAAATAGGGTAGAAATAAAAGAATAAGGCATCTGATTAAGAAGTAATAATTATTTAGATGGGCTGACAAACGTTAAAGTATTACAAAATAAGGGGAATCTTCCAGAACAAGAGGAGGAGCAATTGCAGGGTGCTAAAGAGAAAATTAGGTAGTACCTGGATGATGTGTATGAGTTTAGAAAGATTGCTGTTAAGCAGCTTTTTTTTTTTTTTTTTTTTTTGATAACTCCACAGTAGAAAAACTTTTGGCACAGCAACTTAGGCAGCTTTTTTTTTTTTTTTTTTTTTTGATAACTCCACAGTACAAAAACTTTTGGCACAGCAACTTAGGCAGCAGAAAGTTTGTTGCCAATCTTAGGGAGCACATCTCAAGATACCACTACCCTGTAGTGGTATTAGAGATATTTTGGAAATTTTATGCAAATTTGTATAAAGTAGAGACATGGGAAAATCAAGAAAAAGCACACATGGAAATAATTATTGAAGACTTAAATATACCAGAGTTAGCGGTAGATGAGGCTCAACAACTAACAGTTAAGATAGGAGGAGATGAGATAAAAATGATTATGTATAACCAATCTACAGGAAAGTCTCCAGAAACAGGTGGTATTCCAGATGAAGTTTATAAGCTAGGAGGAAGAAAGTAATAAAAATCTGGAAGATTTTGTTCAACAGTATTGTAAAAGGAGGGGAGGCACCAACATCTTGGAAAAAAGCTATGGTGGCTGCAATGCCTGAAGATGGTAAAGACCCATCTGGTCCTGTTTCATATAGGCCCATCTCAATTCTAAACCATTATTATAAAGTGTTTGTCTGTAATGGCTAAACAAATGGCAAAGGTGATGCCAAAATTGATAGATATGGACAAATGTGGTTTTGTATAGAGGAGGCAAACATTTTACAGTAATTTATAGAACAATGATGATCCAGAAGAAAGCAGATTGCAAACAAATACTGTTGTTATTGGTGGGGCTTGATGCAGAGAAATCATTTGACAGAGTAAGCTGGAATTTTATTAGTAGAGCAATGGAATCATTTGCATTTCTTGATAAATAAAAAGGTTAATTAGAAGGATATATGAGGGATTGGAGGCAAAATCAAAGTGGGATGGTTCCTCTCTGATAAGTTGTGTCTGAACATAGGAACCCAGCAAGGGTGTCCCCTTTTTTATTTACGTTACATTTCAAACCACTGGCAAAGAAAATAAGGGACTCAGAAATTAAAGGATAGAATTGGTACAGTGTTCAATAGAAGTTGGCATTATTTGCAGATGATATTATTTTTGTACTTGATGGAACCAGAAAAGGACATATCATTGTTGTGGAATATTCTGAGATAGTTCCGTATTTTTCTGGATATAAATTAATGAAGATCAAACAAAGGCTATAGCTATAAACTATGAACCTACACACAAATTGGTACATCAATACCCATATTTATGGGGACATGATAACATGAAGTGTTTAGGAGTATGTATTAAAAAGGATTCTGTTATGGCAGCTAAGGATATGTGGGAAGATCTTAACAAAATGATAATACAAAAACAGAAAATGGAAGCCTTGCTTACAGATATGACTAGCAAGATACAAGCAGTAAAAATTTTTTAATCCTTTTAGTTTTACACATAGGTCAGGTATATTTTTTCAACCAGAGGAGAAGGTACAGATAGTAATTAATAAAGAGCTGAACATTTTCAGAGGGGAAGAGTCAAGTAGGAGAGGTTGATCCTCCCAACAGAACAAAGAGGTTTAGGATTACCTGATTGAGTGGATATTTTGGAGCTATACATTTGAGGCTGTTATACATGGGGATATCTCAGAGCTACACAGTTCAGGCTGTTATCCATAACACAAACAGAAAGCTACAATTCAAAATGGAAAGGGTTGATGATGAAGCACAGGACTAATTCAGGAAAGAATGGGATTTTAGATGCATATCCTTAAGGAGAATAACAATCATACATAATATTATGTTCATAAAGCAGGAGGAAGTATGCAAAGATCTAAGCCAACACAGGAGTGGATAAAAGAGTCTCTCCTGATAGGTGTAAAAAGAATAGACAAGAGGGGCCTGGAATTTACAGGAGGAAGCTGACATAGGAACCAAGATAGTGGGAACAAATTAATTAGAGAAGGAAAGGTAATAGAATGGGAAGAAGCCAAGAAGACATTTGGATTGCAGGCTAGTGATTGCTTTCCCTATCAGGGATTTATATTAGAATACAGGAAAACAGAAAGGGATAGAATACTAAATGAAAGACCTGCACTGGTTAAGTTTTTAATTGAATCTAGAGTAGAAACTGCTGTTAAAAAGGGTTAATTAGTAGGGGATTTAAAATATTGCCCAGTAACTATATGAATTAATCAGAAGAGGTCAGAAAAGATTGGGAAGAGAGATTAGATATTAGATTGGACAGTGCAGTAGTAATGTTGTTGCCTCACAGCAAGAGGTTCTCCAGTTTGATTCTCGGCTGGGCTGCCTTCTGTGCGGAGTATGCATTGTCCTCCCTGCGTTCATGTGGGTTTTCTCCGGGTGCTCCTGTTTCCTCCCACATTACAAAGACATGCGTCTGGAGTGTTTCTCCCTGGGCCTCCTCTGAAAATTGGCTTCCAAGCAGGACTTTCCCAGTAAACAAATGTTAAATAAATAAAAAAATTAAATAAAAAATAAAAGATATGTATTTCACAAAGAAACAAGTGTAGGACATATGTATGACTCCCGAGTATGCATCAGAGTAATATAGGATTTTTGCCTGGAAGTACTTGCATAGATACTTTTATACCCCACTCAGACTCAAAAAAAATTTTCTCAGGTAGATGCCAAATGTTGAAGTTGTGATAGGGAAGAGAGAGGAAACTGGGAACATATGTTTTGGGATTGTAATGAGTTGGCAGACTTTAAAAAGTCTCTGCCAAGTACTCTGTTAGGAATAATGGGTGCGCAAATGAGTGTAACTAAGGAAATGATGTTTTGGGCTGAGATACAGGAGCTGAATTACCTAGACACAGTGAGGCCTAAAATGTAATTGTGTTGGCTACCAAAAAAGCAGTTACTAGAAAATGCAAACTAGCTATACATGAAGTAGTGAATATCGAAACAGAAACAAAAGAACAGGAAGTGGGATCTTTAAAAAAGGGTAAAAGTTGTTTGTTGTTCTTCTTTCGGCTTTTCCCGGTTAGGGGTTGCCACAGCGGAACTCCAGTCTGCTATAAGAGTACATTTCTTAAAAATGGAAATTTTGGGAACAATATATACAGAAAAGTGTCTTGGAGGAGGAAATGAAGTTTAAGAGAAGGCAGGAATTGAATGATTTATGTAATGTTGCTTAGATTGTACATTATATATATATATATATATATATATATATATATATATATATATATATATATATATATATATATATATCTTAATAGAAAAAAAGCACCCGGATAGCTGTTTCCATGAAAACACGTTTATTGACAGGTATTAAGCACAGCACAGCACTCACTAACGCTGACTACAACAGTAAGCAGTACGTTTTCGTCCACAACTTCTTCAGATATACACAAGCATTACCCCTTTTAAAAATGTTTGTGTACGACTTGGTTCAAGATATTCACACTTGTTTGGAAAGTAAATCACACACCTATTCAATTTGAAAACGGCACCATTTCCTGACCTACAATCTTTACGGGTAATTCGCGTAGAATTGTGAGAGTCAGCAAGGTAGCAGTATCTCCACCTTTTATATATATATATATATATATATATATATATATATATATATATATATATATATATATATTGTTACATATGTTTGGAAATGTGAACTGGTTACTGTGGTTTGTTTACTTTTATATAATTAGACAGTGCATTAAGTGAAAAGAGATGTACTCAAAATAAAAACAACCTTTTTGAAGTGATAAAAGTAGGAGGATATGACAACTTTTGCCCACCAGATGGAGGCAAAAACAAAATCTTCACCTTTGCATTAATGGTTTTGCCTCAGAAGTCTCAAAAAAGTGTGATTAATACCATCCTAAACAACGTTTATATTTTGTAAATCCCTCTTATACTTACAAGTGACCTACCTGTCCCAAGAACAGAAGAAAAAAATTGCATCCATATTTTTCTTTTTCATTAGGACATCTATCCAAAGCATTGGCTTCTGTATTCTTTGGATATGCACTTTTAGCTGATAATTCTTCTTCTCCACATAATATGAACCACACTTCCTCAGTGCTAAATAAATAGCATTTCTAGATTGGCAGTTAAAAGTGCCTAATTAAAAAGTCCTCTAATGTATTTTTTTCCAATCTTAAAAGACTTCACTAGCCTGATGTACTTAAAAATGGAACTTACAGTTCTTTTGTGGTCACTGTTCCGTTTGTATTTCGCTGAATATTTGTTCTGCTTTTTTCTAGTGTTATGATGCTAAACTGACACGTCTCCAACGGACTTTGCATTTCTGTTTATCACTACATGTTGTCACCTATATCTGCTGTCATTTCAGTGTAAAATGGTTATGTACTTTGTAAAAAAAAATTAATTTGCTATATGTGCATTAGAGGTGAAATCGGTGACAAATGGAACCTTGACATATTTTGTCTTGTAATCTCTTATTATGCCTTTCTATTTTGTCTTTAGGGGAAAAAAGCACACTTGACATGCCCTTTTGTACAGATCTTGTTTTCACGTTAAGACCCTGCTCTAATGACTGATTTGTTAAGTATGCCCAGTTCTTAAAAAGTGTAACCTATGCATATTCTGGGTCATGTATTTAGGTGACAGCTCATTTTAAACAGGAGATTATGGTCAGTTTCTTTTCTCTACAAGTTTGTTATAAATTCTCCTGTCTCTGTGATACTTAAATAAGTGTAGAAGGGCTGCATCACTAATTTTAACCTCCAAAGTAAAATTGAGATGACAGCTGTTAATGCAACTTACAGATTCTTCCTCATTTAAGAGGACACCTTCCATCTTATCGGTATGTCACCTAAAGAAAAGCTATAGATTGAGGTGAATTAAAACAAATGTTAGTATGAGAATTGTAAATATAACTAGTCTTCTGCCAAGCCATTACTAAATCATTATACATCTGGGCAACAGTTGCCTCATTTGATTTAATTGTCTCTTAGTTGATTCATCAAGATACCATGAGTCAAAAATGCATTTTAGTCAAAACTTGTGGAAGTGCTTCAGCTGTCAACTTTTTTTTTTTTTTTTACCTCTCTCACAATGCAAATGTCTGTGAAGTAGATGTTAATCCTGCTGGATGTGAGATGGATTACTGTCTTTAAGACAGGTCCAACATTTAACTAATGCAGAATATTCAGAATTTGGGTAGAATTATTTCCTTTGGGTGGAATGAAAAATACTTTGGTCTAAGCCTTTCGTCAATAAACACTGAAGTGTTCTATTCAGTTCTGTAAGTAGTCTTGCTACTGCTTGTCTAATGATGTCCTAATGATAGTAGAACAGTAACTTTATAATCCTACCCCTGTTTAAATCTATGTGCAACTAGCTGTAATCTGTGGCTAAACCATTTGAGTGGTATGCTTGTCAGTCTCCTAACGATACACTCATTCCATCATTAATTGTGTGCTCAGATTTCTATAATTCCATATATGCTTCTCTCTGTTCCTTCAGCTTAATTCTGTTTGTTCCGTATGTGAGTAGGCATTCTCCATCTGCTTCCTCATCATGTTACTAAACTAGTAACTAGAATATTTCCTGTGGTATCCCCCAAGAGGATTTGTAAAATCATTATAAAATACGTGGATGCAAATCTGTCTTACAAAAATGTAATCCTTTGGTGTCCCTTTTAATTTTTAGGGGAATAACTCTTATTAAAATTCGCAAATGTGTTCACATATTTACATATATAGATATTGAATAAAATAATTAATTTGTGATCACAGTGTACTAATTACAAGTAGTAATGCCTTAATTAATTTAAAATGCAGTAGCCATTAAACGTGTATTAGATTCCACTCTCTCTAAGAATGAAGGTTTCTGTACAGTCATCCATAAATTCCTTAATATTGACATTTTTTGTGTAGTCTTTCAGCTTTTCTCAGTTAGGGGTCGCCACAGCAGAACTCTGCTCCGCTAATGACTGGCAGTGGATTGTTATGGTGCCGAGTTGCCAGCCCAACCTTCAAAGAAGGCACACCCATTCACGCATGCACCTACCTACATGTCTTTAAACGTCACTCGACCACAGGGAGGACATGCAGACTCCACACAAAAGGCACTCCAGCCGAGAATCAAATTGAAGAACCTCTTGCCATGAGGCAACAACGCTAACTGCTGCACCACCGCAGCCCACTAATATTGAAACTTTTTGTAAAACCTAGTTAATATGTTCAATGTGAACAGTCTGATAAACATATTACATACTTGTTTGTTGTTTCTTGACACATTAACTTTTTGAAATAGAAAGGCACTGTCTGAATGGAACTGTGCAATACAAAGATATCCAATATATTTTGTCAGACTAGCAATTACTAGTCAGCCAGGAGTCAAATCTTGAATATAACCCCCAGCTTTAGTTAACATTTTATATTGTCTCTGAAATGGTAGCAGTTATCTAGCTTTCACTTGCGCAATGTCTCAGTCTAATCCTGTCTTAATTTTGCCCAGAGGTTAGGCTGTGCAAATTGTTATCCTCTGTGAGATTTGGAAATATGCACATCCCTTTCTGGTTTACCTGTTTATCTTGGAAATACATTTTAGTCAATTACTGTGCATACAGGATTATACCATCTGATGATGTCAGTCTTCATTTAATACTTGACCTGTGGTTTGGCTCCACATCTTGGAACCAACTCGGCCATTACTACAGCCCACAAGAACTCTCGAGCTTAAGTCCTTCCCAGAATGCTCCTCTCCTATTTACCTCTGATCTCATTTGCCTCTTCCTGTGACACACGCTTCGCCAGTTTGCTCTCGGGTTAAATGTTATTTTTCTGTTGTATTTCAAAGTTTTGAATTGTCTTAAGGTTATTTTACTTCTTTATATAGCTTTTTGTTCTTTCTTTGTACAACCTACCCATTTTTCTCCGATAACTTTTACTTCTCCTCTCAGTCTTTCCCTTATACACTTTGGTGTATTCCGTGCTACCATTGTTGGTAGTTCTTATTTCTTTCCCCTTTTTTCTTCTAGTGAAAAAAATGGTAGTAATTCTAATTTTCATTTTTTCTTCTGCACTTGCTGTAGTCTTTCCTACCATTGCTGGTAGTCTTCTGTACCTTCAGTACTCCTTTCTGTCATTTTTGGTAGCCTCTTCCTCTCTGTCTACTTATTGGGGTTATGTAAAAAACACAAAAGAAGCCGGAAACAATGCCAACAAAATCCACTAAAACACAGGGTATAATATTCAGTGAAACTTACTCTGTTTTTTTGGTTTTTCGCCATGTGTGGAATAATTTAAACATCAAACATTCATCTTATCTATACACCAAGTGCTATTATAATCAATTAATTATTCAATTAACCAACTCATCAATAAAGTGGACATCCCCCACACAATTTTTCAACAAATCTCCACTTATACAAACACTAAGCAACCTGAAAATACATTACTAATGCAAATATACATACATATCCAACAACTTATTGCAAATTTATGTCTACAAATTAAATAAATTCCCACCTACAAAGTTAGATTACTATCAATATTCATTCCTCTAGGAAAGAGCGTTGTAAAATTTATTATCATTTTGCATTCCAATCTATTAAGTTCATCCTTAAAACTATCCCCATACTTCAAAAATGGGCATGCCAATACACTGAAAAAACAGACTAGTGTGTTTCCACTACTTATTGGGTTAGTTTACGTGTGTGTGTGTGTGTGTGTGTGTGTGTGTGTGTGTGTGTGTATGTGTGTTACAGAGAATGGGTTGTTCAAATTATGTCCGACAAAGGTAAAGGCACCTGAGATTTTAAGAAATGTCAGGAGTGTAAGCATAAAATACCAGTTCTTATGGGCACTCTGTTTGTGTCTATTACCTGGGCATGGTGCATTTCCAAGAGGATTGTTCAGTTTGTTATGCTTTTAGTCACCGGGCCCTGGTAGAAAGGAAGAATAAATTACTATTAAAGGGGATGATAAAATCTTCCTTTGAAGAGGCCTTATCTGGTCTTTCTAGGAAGAGCAAAACTGATATTTCTTCCCCTTCCTTGTCTTCCTCCTCTTCAAAACTTCATAAACCTAAAAAGAGGAGTCGATCAGTGCCAGCTTCTCCCTCGGTACCGATGACCAAAAAACTTAGATCTTCGGTTCCGTCTACCACTGCAGAACCGACAGTTACTACAAAGGATATTTCATTGCCAGTCTCGGCACCAAAAGTGTCTACTCCATTGGTGCCAAAGTTATTGTGCAGATCATAAACCAGTCCATGCAGCCGATAGCCTTGGTGTCATCTCCCGTTTCACCACCGATATCTTCCGTTCCAACTGAAAGTACTGAATTTTCTTTCTTGAATAGACCTAGGATTAGATTCTCCCCATCTGTGGATCCCTTTTCTGTTCAGTTACCCAGCCCCTTATTGGAAAGACCAAAATCATCCCCCTCTATCCAGCCAATTTGTTCCACCAAGAGTTTGAAAGAATTGGATGTGTTGAGGTTGGTGGATCAGGTTCTTGTGGTGAGGGGACTTGCAGGTGTGTCCTCGGTTCCAGCCCCTTTGGTTGCCAGAACCCTTCCTTCTGTGACCCCACCTGCTGTTCCTCCTCTGAGGCCTTGAAGATCCCTGCTCCACGTTTTCCAGTGCTGACTGTTTTGGTCCAGATGAGATTTTCATCTCTGGTTCTGATTTCTACTCTGAGTTCTTTGTCTCAGTTGGATCCGGAGAAGTCTCGGTGTTGCGGCTATGATGTCAGTTCTGAGGGTTTGGGACTCTACTTTTTTTGGAGCTGTCTCTGCACCTCTGGGCTTCTGTATGGGTTAGCTCTACTCTGGCTTCGGCCTTGGGGGCGTTTTTTTCAGACTGGGGACTGATCACGGTTCCGAGGCAGTCTTTCTTGGTTTCAGGCTCCCTTCCCTGTTTGGGGGGGACCAGCTTTCCAGGCCATGGAGAGGGCCCTGTTTGCTGTGGGCACCATGTCGGAGCAGTTCCCTGATCCTTCCCCTCATCCATACCTTCCTCCAATCCCAACACCTGGACAGGGAGTGCCGAAGCTGCAGGAGGCACCTATTCAGGTTTTGTCCTCTTCTGATACCTCCCCAAATCGCCCCACTGAGGATGTTTCTCAGAAGAGGAAGTGTAAGAGGAAACCCTTAGATTCCCAGGAGGAATCAATCACAGAGGAGAATGATTTTGATGAAGGGGAGGGTTCCCAGTGCACAGTCACCCCCGGAAGATGTTTTTTTTGGAGACATCCTTGAGATCCTTAAACAAGAGGGGTGGCTGGACGTCCCAAAAGCCCTATTTGGAGGAACCAGTGTACCTGCAGGCCTTTGGCATTCAACCGTCTACCTCTTGGGTTACTGAGCTCATTAAGTTTATCTCACAGTGGGGTGGAAGACTCCTGTCACCATAGACCCCATCCCCAAGAGGCCATACAAAATTTTAACTGCACCAGAGGGCCATCAGTTTTGGGCAGAGGGATTGCCGGTAGATGCCATGATGGTAGCGGTGGCCACAAAAAAGGGACTGGCAGAGGAAAGTCCATTCTCCCAACAGAGAGTCTTGGATGATGGATAGGTTTTGTAAAGTGGGTTTACACTTTATTGACCTTTGTATTATGGTCTATGAACTTTATGGCACACTTCACCAGACTCCAAAGGAATCTGATTAAGGAGTTATCAGATTCCCTGGCAGGAGCCATATCTGATGAAGTCCAAGATAAGGTTGCTCTCAGTTGGCCACCCTAGAGTCCATTTCGAATTTATCCATGATACTCGTAGCACAGGCAGCCAAAGGGTCGACTAGAGCAGTGGGATTAGGGGTAGCCATAAGGAGACACACCTGGATGCACTTGTGCAAATTTGTGGAGCCATTCAAGTCTTGATTTGTCAATGCCCCTTTTGGCAGATCGTCCCTTTTTGGCTCTAAAGTTTGAGAAACTTTGCCAGGTGTGAAAAGGATGGAAAGACCTTTTCTGCAGTGGGCGTACGTTTTTCTACTCCTCAATGGTCCTATTCTGGGAACCAGAGGAGTGGGAAAATGTGGTTCAAAAAGTCCCAAGTGCCTTTCCAGGACACACATGACAGTGGCTCCCCCAGGGGCAGAGGGGGGAGCTTTAATGGAAGATGTCGTCCACATGGCAGAGTTGACCTGCAAAATCAGGGTTCCAGAGATACTTTTCCTAGTAAGCCCTATCATCAGTTAATCAGAAGACGCTTATCCCTACACAGACATGCCTGGCTTCAGATAACTTCCAATGTTTGGATGCAGAGGATCATAACCAGAGGCTTCTCCATACACTTCCTTCCACCTCCCCACAGTTGCAGGAAAATCCCCGATGTTCCACCTCCCCACAGTTGCAGGAAAATCCCAGATGTTCCACCCAGTCAGTGGGAATCAGCAGTACTAGGAATTCAAAAACTGTTAGAAAAGAGTCATCCCAGAGGTCGCACCAGACCAGATAGAATCCAGAGTTTACTCAGGATTCTTTTTAGTGACAGAAAAGACAGGGGACTGGAGACCAATTATGGATCTAAGTGTTCAACAAACAAAATTCTGGATGGTCACGGTTCAGTCTATTCTGTTGTTTCTAGGGAAAGATGATTGGATGTGCTCCATAGATCTCCAGGATGCATATTACCACATCAAAATAGACAAGTGCTCCAGGAGATTTCTCCACTTTTGGCTTGGAGCCAGTCATTACCAGTTCAGAACCCTGCCCTTTGGTCTCAACACAACCCCCAGGGTGTTCTCCAAAGGCATGGCAGTAGTAGCAGCTCACTTGAAACTGTGTGGATTCCGGGTGTTTCCGTATTTAGATGACTGGCTCATTACCACCCCCACCAGGCATCTACTAGAACAAGCAAGAGAGTACATTCTCCAGACCTGTGCCAACCTGGGGATTACCGTAAAGTATGAAAAATCACATTTTACTCCAACTCAAACTATAGAGTTCATAGGAGCAATACTAAATACCAACATCGCCTCCCTACATTATCTGAGATTGCAAAAGATGAAGAGCCAAAGGGAAAAATTATCAGAAGCAAGAGTGTAGCCACATGACTAGTTCTACAAGCCCAAGGTTCAATGGCGGCAGCCATCACGTTAGTTCCCTTGGGAAGATATCACATAAGAGTTTTGCAATGGCTACTAGCATCCCAGTGGTCCATTCTGTATCAACATGTGTCGGACCAGATTTTGATTACCAACTGTTGCAAGGAAAACCTAGCTTGGTGGGTTCAATCAGAGAAAATTCTTCTGGGGCGTTCCTTTGTCCAGTATCAGCCCCAAGCCATAGTGAACGTGGATGGCTCCCAGATGGGGTAGGAGGGCATTATCTGGGCAAGACAGTCCAAGGCACTTGGTCCCCCATAGAGGCCAGCTTGCATATCAGTGTTCCGGAGCTGAAAACAGTGCTTTTAGCATTGCAGGCTTTTCAAACTACTCTCCCTCTAGGAACGGTTGTGATTCATACAGACAATATGTTGGTAGTTTGGTACATTGACAAACAGGGAGAAATGAAGTTGTACCTCCTTTGTCGAGAAGCTCTCTGAGTCTAGCAGTGGATGATCACTTCCAACTGCTTTCTGATAGCAACACATATTCCGGGGAGATCCATTGTGGTAGCAGAGGAACTGAGCAGATGCATTCTTCTGCCTCACGAGTGTTCTGTCAATCCCAGAGTGGCGAAAAAGATCTTTCGTCACTGGGGCCAACCTTGCTGTGACCTTTTTGCATCTCCCCTGAACATCAAGTGCAGCAGCTACTTTGCCTTCGTCCCCCCAAGGGGGGGTCCCCGAAACACGCTCTCCTGCACAATTGGCCCTCCGGACTCCTGTACACTTCCCTCTTCTCATTAATTCCTCAATTTCTAAAAAAAAGCAATCAGATTGAAGAGCAAGGTGTAATCCCCATTGCTCCTTTCTGGCCTCACAGATTTGGTTCCTTTTTCTCTGGTCTTATCTGATTCAACAACCGTGGACTGTGGACCCAGATCCGGATCTCCTGTCCCATCCAGAGGGATTAGTTCACCCAAACCTTCAAAATTTTAAGCTCATGGCTTGGCTTCTCCAGTTCCATTGATTGCCAGGCATAATAAACTTTCTTCCCCAGTTTGTAGGATTGTTTTGGCTTCCACAAGCCTTCCACCAGAAAACTCTACAATAGTAAATGGAAGAGATTTTCCTTCTGGGCTCGTGATGATAACATTGATCCATTGTCTGCTGCTAATGATAAAGTCTTCGAATTTTTAGCTTTGCTGTTTGAGGCAGGGCTCTCTTCCTCTACCATCAGGGTTCAACTAGCAGCTATTTCAGATTTTCATAATGGGTTTAAAGAATGTTCTTTAATTTCTCATAGCCTTTGCAAAGCATTTTTAAAAGGAACCTGAATGTTAAAACCCCCATATAAGGATACATTTACACCTTGGGATTTAAACTTGGTGTTACAAACAATAGTTTATTCCTCCTTTAAGCCTGCTGCCGACTGTGACTTGAAATTCTTGTCTTGGAAGACAGTACTTCTGGTAGCGATAACTTTCTGCCAGATGAATTTCTGAAATTCAAGCTTTTTATCTTGCAAACCACCTTATTTGATATTTCACAAAGACAGGGTTTCACTGAGAACAAAGCCCTTCTGTGCTGCTTTTTAATAAATATTTTGACAGTGTATTCCTGGTTTTTACTATTATGGATTTTGGTCTTTCCTGTGGAACACTTCAGCCTCCAGACGTGGTTGTGTTTTTCTACTTTAATTAATGTTGTTAATTTTGCCTTTTGTGTACAAGTCTGATGTCAGTTATTGTCTGAAGCAAGACCTATTTAATTGCAGTCATCTCAAGCAGCAGGCATAAAGCTATTTGCTTTAGCTTTCATTGTATTTACCCTCCTTTGCATTCCTGAAATTCGGTAGTTAGTCTGGGACAACACTAAAATGCATTCTTAACTGAAAACTTTCATCATCAAAGAAGTGTTACTTTTTCCCCATTTTACCACTTCAAATAATAAGTTAAAAAATGGCTTGCTTTTTGGTCTGACTGCATTTGACTCAAACCCAAAGTGGAGAATGTGTCTTTGTACTTAAAATCAAACCGTTTAATCAAGACTTGCGCACCTCCACATTAAACCCTCTTAGCTTACTGCCATCATCTTGTTCATGCGGATGTTTAACTAAGGTTTTTTCTTTATGGGAGAGTAAAGTGTGCAGTACATTACTGCTGACAGTGGGGAAGGAATTACCTATCAACAATTCCAATACAGTCTTACAGAATTCTGTAAGATAAACTCTATCTGCAGTCATGTTCATAGCTCAGAATCATATCGCATTCAAGGTATTAAGAGGAGTCTAGGTTATACCTGTGTATCACTGTTGTGTACGATAGCTTGGACAATTTCGTAGATCCAGCTTACCTCTGCACACTGCTGTTGCTTGTTGTGTTTGTTGTCATCACTCTTTTTTTTCCCTGTTTTCTATATGTGGTTGTGGTTTGCATCAGCTATCACTGCTTCTCTTGATTTAGTGCTGCTATCCGAAGTTGTTCTTCAGTCATACCTGACCCAGACATGCCTTCTCTCAAGTAGTCCATCCACCTTTTCACTGGACATCCTCGTTTCCTCTTGCTTGTTGCTGTCCCTCCCAAATCTTTACCAAATCATCATTTGCTTTCCTACATATGTGTAAAATCACCATAATCTGTTCTCTTTGACCTTTTCTCCAATTGGAGGTAGATTGGCTTCTGGTTTGATGTCATAATTTCTTTGTTTGTTCCATAGTGTGCATCCTACTACCCATCCCGGGCACTTTATTTCCATCACCTCTAGCTTCCTCAACTGCTCTAACTTCACTACCCAGGTTTCTGTACCATACATTTGTACGGGTTGTGCTACTGTTATGTACACCTTACTTATCAAAGTCTTTGGCATTCTTCTGTCACACACTACCACTGATTCTCTGTCCCATTTGTCTGCAGCCTCTCTGATTCTAGCTTTGATTTCCTCATTCAGACTTCCCTTCTCTTTAGTCACCCCTTCCAGATACTTGAATCTTTTAATATAAAAAAACACCAAACAAGTGTTAAAACACACCAGACTACAATGCCAGCGAAAAAGATGCCACCAATCTTGTATTAAATAGTTTATTCATACTGAATAACACTCTGGCGCCCTGGCACAGCCTTCCTGGAGTTACAAAATATGCCACACCATACATCCATATATATATATATATATATATATATATATATATATATATATATATATATATATATATTCACTTAAATACAGTTAATCAAACAATCATCTAATTAATCAACCATCAATTAAAATAATCATATATACATTTTAAAGAAACAGTCTCCAGTTACATTCACTATTTAGACCTGCTGGAGATAATGTATTAAGTTTTAAAATATATAAAGTCTCTTTATACAGTAATTTCCTTTTCATTAACACTTCATTTATTTCTGATATATGTTCCAAAATACAAGCTTTTAACAGTGAACAGTCACTGCTATGACAAGTAAAAAATGTAAAGCTATAGGGCTCATAGCATTATTATTTTTATGTCTCTAATATGTTCTTGCAACTGTAACTTGAATATTCTTTTAGTCTCCCTTATATAAAACAAGTTACAGGGGCAAGACAAAGCATATACCACTGATTTTAGTTATACATGAAAAAGCAGAAGTGGAACAGAATTTTATACCATTTATTTTTTCAAAACATTTGGTGATGTTGGAACAAACCGAACACCTTCCACAAGAGAAGGTGCCACATTCCAAAACCTGCAGATTTAAATTTTCACCAGGTGAAACGCATCCATTGTGTACCACCATATTTTTGATATTTCTACTTCTCTTGAAAGAGATATTTACAGTTCTACACAGATTTTTTACCCCTTCCTTATAAATTATAGGGCCAATAATATCTAATGGCATCAATGATTGTCTCACTTAAGATATTATATACAGTAACAAAACAGACTTTTCTACACTCCTGCACAGTATTAAATTCTCTATTATTATTTATCTTATTTACTAAAGGCCTATTATGGAGTAAGCTGGTATCTATTATTTTATGAAGGGCGTCCAAAATAGCATTTTTATCATACCCCCTTTGCTTGAAATTAATACATGTTTTTATTATTTCCTTTTCTAGGCCCATTTCATCGTTCCATAGTCTGCTAACTCTCAATAATTCATTATAAGGTAGCGCCTTCAGAGTATCTGGTGGATACTATCCAAAATATTATAATCTCCAATTCCCTTTCTGTGTATGTTAGTTGCTATCTTATTGTTCCTAATAGTCAAAGTAGCATCTAGATAGTTAACTATTTTTCCTATCTGTAAGCCATCAAATTTTATCTGAAAGCGACTTGCATCTAAATCACTTATAAACTGGGGGCTATTTCAGCACCGTGCCCTCACATAAAAAATCAAATCATCTATATGTCTACAATATAAAATAACATAACTATTAAAAAAATTCAATCTATACAAAAACTCAACTTCAAAAAGGCCCATGAACAGGTTAGCATACGTACGTGCAAAAGATGCACCATGGCAGTACCTTGTACTTGATGTAAATGAGCTTATTAAACTCAAAAAAAATTCATCAAACAAAAATACAATAATTCCATCACATAATTACTAATAGGACTATCACCTAGAAAAAAATGTAACCGCTTCCATGCCTAACTCATGAGTTATACTTGTATATAGAGACTTTTTGCAACTATAATTATCCAGTAATATTCTTCATCACATTTTTATTTTATTCTTTATTTTATCCAAAAAATGGAAAGTGTCTTTAATATATGAATTTAACTTAACTACATAGTTCAAAAGATAGGAATGTAAAAAAATTTGCATATTATGTAGAAAATAATTCTGTGCTGCTACTATGGGTCTACCTGGGGGGGGGGCTCACATTTTATATGTCTTTGGCAGACAATAGAACTTAGCCATTGAGCTTCCTTCTACATTAAATTTATTTAGGGCATCAGTTCTTGTAAAATAGCCCAGTCTTAGGCCTTTAGCTACTAGTTCTTTAAACTTGATTATAGCTTGATAAAAAACATCAATATTTACTGCCCTATATACTTGGCCATCAGATAAATGGTCCATATACATTTTCATGTATTGTTTCCAGTGCATAACAATTTTTCTGTCTTTATCTGAGGGTTTTATAATTATGTATGATCTTTTACGTAAATTTAATAAAGACAACCATTCATTCTTACTCATGTTATACAAAATGTCTTCTCAGAAGAAAAATCTTTCAGAACTTTCTCTAATGCAAAATTAAGCATTTTAGAAAATTGCAAATTCACCTGGTTATTAAATGCAGGTATAAAAGTGCTAGTATAAGTAACCATTTCAGTGTTTAAAGTACAATATGCATTAACATTTTCAGCTGTTTCAAATGAAGAATCACAAGAGAAGAAATCCAGCAATTCATCTTCACTTGCAGATGCACTTTCTTCATTAAATGACATACTTTCATCATTGCATTCAAAATAATTAACCAAATGCAGTTTCCTTATTAACTTAAACACTTCTGCGTTAATGAAATGTGCTCTTGGTAGAGCTGTTGGTATAAACTTTAAACCATACTTCAAAATAGATATTTCAGTTTCACTTAAATCAACCCCAGATACATTCGCAATACAATTGTTCAAATCACATCTTGTTATATACTGCTAACTACTGTGCAAACATGTTTAAAATCCATATTTAGTCCTTTTATTTTGTTGTTTGAACTGTTGAAAGTCTCTGTTACCTTCATACCATTGTTTAAAGCTGTTTTGATTGTAGCCATTCTGCTGTTTTCCCTGTTGTTTCCCTTGGCCCAGAAACATATTATTCATGTAATTAGGTTGTTGTGGAACAGGCAAAGGTGGATAGTCTGTATTTTCATTATCAGAGCCTGTAGAAGTATTAGTTCCATCTGTAGTGGCAAAGGAGACATTTTGGTGTTTCTTAGATCTCACAGAAGCATTTTAAAGCCTCTGGTACCTCTCTGATTGTTTACCTTCTTGAAAGCCAAACCAGAGTCATAGTCTCTAATGTCTCTTTGTAACTTATTGATTTTGCGTTGTATAATTTCACTAGAGTTTTCGTCTAACTTGATATTTAAAGAACTTAACAATTGTTCAAACTTAGAACCACCTAGCTGTCCAAATAATTCATCACAAGCAGCTGCAATTTCAGCCTTCACTTTAAGCTGTTTTAGGGTGTCTCATTCTATAAATATAAGCAGCCATTCCCTTACACACCTGTGGGAGGCAGCAATCCATCTTTCCTCGAACTCTAGTTCAGTTACATCGGAGGTATCAAAGGCAGCAGAAGGATTCTTTACAAAACGTAACCCCCTAAGGGTAATGTCTATATCCAAATATCTCTGCAAGCCTAGAATATTATAATGTAAGGCATTTTCTCTAAACAGCAGCCGTTCAAGTAACTCTAAATTAGCACTTTCAGCTGTTGATAAATGTACTGCATTAGCCTTACCCACTTCATTAAAAGGGTTAGTAGATCTTTTCCCTCTTCCTTTTTCTAATAGACGCTCCCAAGTTTTAACAGGGGCAACATTGGATATAGAAGTACTCGGCTCCATCTGGGTTTTACCAGCTGGATGAAATGTAGCAGAATCTTTTAACCTGCTCCGCCGTTTTCCCTTCAGTCTCAATTTTCAGCCTATTCTGATTTCCCTCATTTACTAATCAGTTATTTATTTTTTTCTATCTATAACCTTCCCTAAAGAATTTTTTCTTCACTATATATTTCTACTTGTTCCTATATGATTTCTGCCCTCTCCATTTTTAGTCAATACCAGTGTATTTTTCCTCGTTATATATTTCTACTTGTTCCTATGTGATTTCTGCCCTCTCCATTTTTGTCAATACAAGTGTATTTTTCCTCGTTATATATTTCTACTTGTTCCTATGTGATTTCTGCCCTCTCCTTTATTTTTGTCAATACAAGTGTATTTTTCCTCGTTATATATTTCTACTTGTTCCTATATGATTTCTGCCCTCTCCATTTTTAGTCAATACAAGTGTATTTTTCCTCGTTATATATTTCTACTTGTTCCTATGTGATTTCTGCCCTCTCCTTTATTTTAGTCAATACAAGTGTATTTTTCCTCGTTATATAGTTCTACTTGTTCCTATGTGATTTCTGCCCTCGCCTTTATTTTAGTCAATACAAGTGTATTCTCTCTAACACTGTTGGTAGTTCTCCTCTTCTGTACAGATATGTGCTCTTCCTACCATTATTGGTAGGTTCTTCCTTCTTGTTGATTAAAAAAAATCTTATTGTTTTGCTTTCCTTCTCGTTCCCTTTAAAGTTTTTAGTTGAAAAATCTAAGCTCCTTCTGTTTTTTTTTTTAAGAGGTGCCAGAAATGCGGCCAATGGATTTGACACTTTCTGTCTGATTTTTTCTTTCTGAAGGAAATGCCACGCTCACATTGTGTCTTAATAATACATTAATTTTGAGATGGAGGCCTTCTCTGGTGCTGACAGGGAGTAAAGTAAAACATCTATCTCGTCGGCCTTTCTGCTGTTGTGACATCAAATGAAGAGAACGGAAGCATTTTGGTGCCACCTTTTTGCTCAACACCGTCTTCTAGATGACACAGAGCTTCGGTTTACTTATGTTCCTCTGAATCGACTGCTTTTAAGCATATTGCTACGGTTCCAACAGCAGCTATGGAACTGATTAGACTTATCTGAATCTGCATCTTCAGCACCAAAGGATCTTCGGTTCCGAATCAAATATTGCTTCAGTTCCAACAGCATCTTTGGAACTGCTATCCCTATTGGTATCTGCATCATAGGCACCGAAGGATCTTTGGTTCCAAAAAAAGAAGTTATGTCTTACCATAACCTTCCATCTGTGTTGTAGATCTTCATACATTCCTTACTGATAGGACCTTGATTCCCTCCTCGGAACCGACCCGGCCAATACACAAGCTCGCGCCAGCCAAAACCTGTCGAGCTACGTCCTACCCATAGTGCCCCTCTTCTCCTTCTCTTCAGATTGTTTGCCCACCCCGCATAGCCATAGTGCCCCTCTTCTCCTTCTCTTCAGACTGAGTTTGCCCGCCCCGCATAGAGACATTGGAAATAATAGAAATAGTTGAGACAATGGAGGGCCTTTTCTGAGCAAATACCTTATCAGGCAGATAGGACTAAATGATCCACCAGGAGTCATTAGGCAGGGGGATGGGGAGCAGGGTGTAAGGAATGTATGAAGATTTACAGTAACAGATGGAACATTATGGTAAGACATAACTTCTTTATCTGATGTTGTAAATCTTCATACATAACTTACTGATAGGACTGAGTCCCCAGCTACTTGCGTCCTGGGTGGCCCTATGGAAGGATATTCCTGAGCACCATTGAGCCAAAAGATGCTCTTCCCTTGGAGGCCACATCCAATTTGAAATGATTGATAAAGGTATGGCGGTTTGCCCCAAGTGGCCTCTGTGCAAATGTCATCCATAGAAGATCTGGAATGAAATACCACTGATGTGACCATTGATTTGGTGGAATGAGCCTTGACTCTAGAATCCAAAGCTAATTTGTTCTATCGACAGACAAAGGTAATGCAATCTCTTAACCATTTTGATAAGGTGACTTTGGAGACAGCTTTGCCCAATCTGGAGCCTGAAAAGGCTTTGAACAGTTGGTGTGACTTTCTGAAGGATTTAGTTCTGTCGAAGTAAAACCGAAGCTGTCTATGCACATCCAACATGTGTATTTGGTATTCACCTCTGTTAGAAAATTCTGGGAAAAGGACTGGTAAATCAGTGGTGGACTGATTGAGACTTGGATTTGAGATAACTTTGGTCAAAAAGGAAGGGTTAATATGAAGAGATGCCCTTTCCTTGTGGAAAATCAAATAAGGTTGATTAACACACAAGGCCTGCAGATGTTCTTCGTGTTTCACTGTTGCAGTCATTACATTTGGGGGTAATCCTGCTGGCAGGTTGCACTCAGCCGGCCTGAATTCCAAAGTCTTGGGTCCTGCGTTGGCTGCTGTCGCCCCTTCCCTGACGTCAGGTCATCAGGGGTATAAAAGAAGCAGCTGGCGCCATTTTCTTCAGTCTTTCTTGCCACGCGGTGCCCGAAGCAAAAGCAGTTTGCAAGTGCCAGTCGGCCGACTCCTGAGATTTTTGTGTTTGAGTTTCAGATCCGAAGGCTTCAATAAAGCTAAGTACCCCGTTGGGGAAACTTTTTTCTTGCTCCAAACCGATGTCAGAAAAAGTTAATAATTGTATTTCTTGTGGAAAGCAAATACCTCATAAGGATTTTCATTCTTACTGTATTCCTTGCCTAGGCCCTGATCACAACGTTACTGGTTGTCGGTTTTGTGCTAGATTTAACCAATGCACTATTAAGCGTTGGTATGATTTTGCTTTAAACTTTTTTGGACGACAGTTTAATTATCCTGAAATGTCGTCAGATAGCCATCCGACTACCGGAGTTTACAAAAAATGCAAAAAAAAGGATAGAGAAATACAACCAAGGCCCAAAACCGACGACGAAGCTTCTCCTAAGCCAGTCGCCAGTTCGCTGGTCCTCAGTGAGGTGCTTTCGCAGCCCCTGACACCCGCTACTTTAGAGTCACAGGCCGCTACCGACTCCCACGTGGAGCCAGCCATGCCGCTGGATACTCAAAGTATTGGAGCCTCGGATGCTAATCCCTCAGATGGGTCCCGAGCCGCTGAGCAGGTACCTGCTTCTGAGGGTGTATTCAGACCTAAACATCTTTACATTAAAATGACTTCAGCACCTTCTAAAGCAAGGAAACAAACTCAAGAGCTACGTGGACAGGCCTCTATGCCCAAAAACAGATGCTCAAAATGGCCGAAGACTTGATTACCTTAATCAGGGGTTCCCATCCCCCTCCTGATAAGAGGCCTAGGCAAGACACGGACTATGAATCTTCAGATCAGGTTTCCATTTCTTCTGATTCCTCTTCTGATCAGGAATATTCTCTTCCCCCATGAGAATTCTGATGTTGAAGAATCTATACCTTCAGCTTCTCCTCCTGAGGACTTCCTTTGGGGAAACCTTGCATACCATGAGGGAGCATTTCCACTGGGAGAGCCAAGATTTTTCAGAATCTAAAAAGAGGCTCAGGGATTTTCTTTTACTACCTCAGCACAGGCCTCTAGCCATTCATCCTGTGTTAGACATTGTAGATGATGTGTTTTCGGAGTCTAGTCTGACCCCTGACTCCTTACCCCCAGCTCCTGTTAAGCCTGATAGATATTACAGGGTTCCTGACTCTCACAAATTTCTTTTTAAAAACCCTGCTGCTGACCCAGAAACTATCTCACAGGGTCCAAAGGGAGTTAAGGCTTCCACTGCAAAAAACCCATCCCCCTCAGACAGAGATTCAAGGGCACTGGATAGATGGGGAAAAAAGGTTTACACATCTGCAACTTTGGCTATAAGGGCCTTAAACTGTCAATTTCATATGCTTAAGTATCAGCAACATGTCATTGGATTGCTTAAACAGAAAATGTTGTTAAATTCTGAATGTGCAGCAAACAAGGACATGCAGGATTTATTGTATGCAGCAGAACAAGTTGGAAAACATACTTTGCAATGTGGTTTTGATTCTTTGGAGGCCTCCTGCAGGGCCGCAGTTACGGGTTCTGCAATTAGGAGGCATGCTTGGTTAAAGGAACAAAATCTGCCTGATCATGTTAAAGTTAAATTACTAGATGCACCTTTACAGCATGATACTTTGTTTGGTGTTAAGGCAGAAGAGGTGTTAAAGAAAATGGAGGACAAAGCTAAATCTATGCAAACTGTCAAAAATTTTTTACAAGTACAGCCACCTAGGTTTAGTGGACACTGGCCTACAAAATATTAGTCCTTTCCTGTGTCAGACAGACCTCAGGGGCAGATCCCAGGCGCAAGGTTCTTACAGGCCCAAGCAATGAGGTGCTTCTACCTCCAAAGCTGGAGAAGATAGATCACAAACATACAGAAAACAGTCCCAATGACTTCCCTCTGCCAACACCAAGCACTTATCTTCTGGCAGCACCCTTAGGTGGAAAATTAGCACTTTTTGCTCAAAATTGGCACATCATAACCCAGGACAAGTGGCTTCTAAACATTTCCATACTTTGCCAAAGGCGAACGGCTGGCCAGATCTGCCAAAAAATCAATGGGCAGAGGCACAAAAACAAGTCTCCTCCCTCATGGACATGGGGGTCATTCAACAAGTACCAGAGCAAGAGCAGGGACAAGGATTTTACTCAAGACTGTTCTTGGTACCCAGAAAGGACAAGGCCTGGAGGCCAGTACTGGACCTATCTATTCTGAACACTTTCCTGGATATTCCAAATTTCAAAATGTTGACTTTGCAGCAGCTTCTGCCCATGCTGGGCTTGTGACTTTAGACATAAAAGAGGCATACCTGCATGTTCCAGTCAGACAATCATGCAAAAGATACCTAAGATTCATGGCTGGTTCAATGCATTACCAGTTCTCTGCACTGCCCTTTGGCTTATCTACTGCGCCCAGGGTCTTTACAAAGTGCCTGGCACCAGTAATTGCATTCTGCAGACAAAGAGTAATACAAATATATCCTTACTTGGATGACTGACTCATTCAAGCAGAGAACAAGGACATTCTTCAACGTCTGGCATTTTTGAAAAAACTTCTAACATGCCTAGGGTACACAGTCAACAGAAAGAAATCAAAACTAGTACCCTCACAAGAGAAAACATTCCTGGGTGCAAGCTTGAATACAACTGCCCATATGGCTTATCCCACGCCAGACAAACAAAGGCAACTGACTACCTATTTCAAAATGTTGGCAACAAAGGCCCAGTTATCTGCAAGAAAAATTCTGCAGGCTTTGGGCTTCATGGCATCCTGCATCCTACTAATTCCATATGCAAGACTGCATATGAGGAAACTTCAATAGTACCTAAAAAGTGTTTGGACTCAACATTGCCACAGCCTGGAAACAGTCATTACTCTCATTCCCTGCCTGCAACAGGAGTTTCGATAGTGGGCAAAGGCTTGTCACCAGAACAAGGGACAGCCATTCACATTACCTCCAGCCAGGCAGACACTAACAACGGATGCATCAGACTATGCCTGGGGAGCCCACATGGCAGGAAGATGCATTCAGGGCACATGGTCCTCAAACCAAATGCATCTACATATCAATCAAAAAGAGATGTTAGCTGTTCAAAATGCCCTGACAGCCTTCAAGGACCTTATTCATCTGGGACAACTACTGATAAAGACAGACAGCACTACAGTCATGTGGTATATAAACAAGCAGGGGGGCACACATTCTTACCCCCTTTGCAGACTAGCCATGACCTTGTGGGACACAGCTTTGACTTACCAAGTACATCTGCAGGCACAATTCCTGCCAGGAAAGGAAAATACTCTGGCAGACAAACTAAGCAGACACCTCAAGGATCCCCATGAGTGGAAACTGGATCCACAAGTCTTCAGCATTATAACAAGGAAATGGGGATGCCCGGACATAGATCTATTTGCCTCCCCTCTCAATTACCAACCAAAAAGATTCTGCACAAGGACTTATCACAGACAAGCATGGAAAATGGATGCCCTATCTTTCAGCTGGAAAAACCTATCAATATATGCCTTTCCTCCACTGCCTCTCCTCCCCAAGATGCTCCTAATGGTCAGACACGAGAAGCCAAAGATGATACTGATTGCCCCAGACTGGCCACGCCAGTACTGGTATCCAGTACTAAGGAACTTATCTCTATACCCAGCTTGGACCTTACCTCAAATACTTCGACTGTCCCAGCAAAACAATCAGATCATGCACTGCCAACTCAGGATATTAAATTTGGCAGCATGGCGGATAATGTAGTCATACAAAAAACGCCTCTCAGTAAAGCTGTGATGGATGTTATTCTGGATGCCAGAAGGCCTAATACTAGAAAGTCTTATGCTGGAAAATGGAAGTGATTCTGTGCCTGGAACCAGGCACAAAGAACTGATACAGCGGTACCAAATATTCCTCAGATTTTGCAATACTTAACTGAGATGCTGGAAAAAGGCCTATCTTTTTCATCAATTAAAATTCATGCCTCTGCCATTTTGGCTCATTACAATACAGAGCCACCATTTTTTTCTCAACCTTTATTAAGGCAGTACCTCAGAGGAGCCAAAACTTTAAGGCCTCCAAGGAGACTACCAATACCTGCATGGGACCTCAACTATGTCTTGGAAAAGCTCACCCTGCCTCCTTTTGAGCCAGCTGTTACTGCTGATATGAAGTTTTTATCTTGGAAAACAGTTCTGCTCTTAGCAATTACTTCTGCAAGACGAGTTTCAGAGCTACAGGCGCTCATGGCTGTGGAACCGTTTATAATTTTTCATCCAGACAGGGTCTCCCTGAGGACAAACCCAACATTTATGCCTAAAGTAGTGTCCAGTGTGGCTCTTAACCAAGCCATCCATCTGCCAACCTTTTACCCAAATCCACAGAACAAGGGGGAGAGAATTCTGCATTCTTTGGACGTACACAGACAGCTTAGATTCTACTTGGACAGAACCAAAGCTTTCAGGAAGACAGAGCAATTACTAGTGGCATATGCTGCAAGATCACAAGGAAAGCCTATCTCAAAGCAGACTATTTCTAAGTGGTTAGGCCACTGCATTCATTTCTGCTACTTACACCATGGCAAGCCAGTGCCAAAGGGCATTAGGCCTCATTCCACCAGAGCTGCAGCCACCTCAGCAGCCTTTCTCAGGGGAGTACCAACCAGAGACATTTTAGAGGCAGCTACTTGGAGTTCAATGCACACCTTTACAAAGCATTATCATCTACCACTCTACTCTAAATCCAGGACAGGCTTTGCCACTGCAGTTCTGCAGGGCCTCATAGCCGCTCCTACTGCTGTCTAGTTCCAGCCTCCCAACCATAGCTTTGGGACTCTACCCAAATGTAATGACTGCAACAGTGAAACACGAAGAACATAGTACAGTTGTGTACACTTACCATAAATGTAGATGTTCAAGTGTATTCACTGTTGCAGTCCAGGTTACCCACCCACCTTCCCCCTTTTTTTTCTTTTGGATCTTAACTTTCCTTCTCTGATTTATACTACCTGTGTGGTGTATTTGTTTATAGATGAAGGTAAAATTTATATTGGTGTACTTCTGAATATATGTATAAAGTTTGGCTACCCTTTTTGGGGGCACCTGACATCTGGGGCAAGAAAAACTGAAGGCAATGGCGCCGGCTGCTTCTTTTATACCCCTGATGACCTGATGTCAAGGAAGGGGCGACAGCAGCCGACGCAGGACCCAAGACTTTGGAATTCAGGCCGGCTGAGGGCAACCTGCCAGCTGGATTACCCCCTAATGTAATGACTGCAACAGTGAATACACTCGAACATCTACATTTATGGTAAGTGTACACAACTGTACTTTCTGATACCCTCCTGACTGAGGTGATAGCCACTAGGAATAAGGTCTTCCAAGATAAAAACATTGTCACGTGAGATAGAAGGTTCAAAGGGTGAGCAGGTCAAATTTTGAAGGGCTAATTCCATGGTTCAGTTGGGGTTCTAACAGGTGATTTGAGATGTATAATTCCTTTCATGAATGTTTTGCAAAGACTGTGAGACATTAATGAAAAATTGTTGAAACCATTATGGAAATTGGTGATGGCCGTCAGGTGGACTGTAATAGTAGAGGCTGAGGCTCCTGTATAAAGTAGTGTCGACAGGTATTATAAAACTTTATGGCCCGACATAGAAAAAGGGTCTAGTCCTTGTTTTTTAGCTGAAATTGTAAATCTGACACATTTGCTGGGATAAATTTTTCTGGTGGAGGGTTTATGGAAAGCCAGAAGAATCTTTTGGACTGGGGAAGATAGGTGTGCTTGTCTGGCAATCAACGGAAATGGACACACCAAGCTGTCAGCTTGAGGTTGTGAAGGTTGGGATGAACCAGCCCCTGTGGGTGAGATAGGAGTTCCGGAGAAGGGTCCAGGGTCCACGGACGGTGAACCAAATGAGTCCAAAGGAAGGGGAACCAAACTTGACGGGGCCAGTAGGGAGCAATGAGGATGACTTTGTTTCTCAGCCGTTGCACTTTCTTCAGGAACTGCGGTATGAGCGGAATGGGGGGAAAGGCATACAGTAGACCCGGGGGCCAGTCGTGAATCAGAGCATCTCTGTGTCTCCCTTTGTGGAGGAATTAGGGCGAAGAAGCTGCTGCATGTATGGTTCCAAGGGAGAGGCAAATAGGTCACAGCAAGGCTGTCCCCAACAATGAAAAATTTGAGTCACTACTACAGGGTTGAGAGACCATTCGTGAGGCATCAGAATGTTCCTGCTCAATTTTACTACAATTAGATTGGAATTCCTGGGAATGTGCATTGCTAGTGGAAAGCGGTTGGAAGCTATCGCCCATTGCCATACTCTTAGGGCTTCCCGGCATAAGAGATAGAAGCTACTTCCACCTTGCTTGTTGATGTACTAGACTACTGACATTGTCTGATTGGATAGCAATTGTCCCAGAGGGAGGGTTGATTGGAATGGCTGCAACACTAAGAGTACTGCCCTCAGTTCTAGGGTATTGATATGCAGTTTGGCCTCTATGGGGGACCAAGTGCCTTGGACGATCCTTCCTTGAAAATGCCCCCCCCAATCAGGGAAGCATCTGTGGTTACTGTGGCTTTGGCTTGGGGGGGTGATACAGGTCGACACCATAACTCCTCCTTTGGCTTCATCCACCAACTCAAATCCTGCTTGCATCGACTTGTTATGCGAATCGGGTGAGACACTGGATGTGTTAGAAGAGACCATTGAGAAAATAGGAGCCATTGTAGTAGCCTCATATGGAACCTTGCAAAAGAGTCCAGTGGAATTGTAGCCGCCATGGAGCCCAATATTTGTAGAGCCAGTCTGGCTGGGACAAGGTCTTAAGAAAGTATTATTTGAAGTTGCGCTCTTAGTTTTAGTAGTCTGTGAAGAGGCAGGACAACTCGGCAGGAGATTGTGTTGAATGTTGCCCCAATGAACTCTAAGCTTTGAGTCTGTACCAGGTTGGATTTTCCTTCATTTATAGAAATTCCTAATCTTTTTCCCAGGCCTTGAGTGTACAATATGGCTTGAAGCAGTAAACTCCTGGTTGGGGTGGTGAGGAGCAATTCGTCTAGGTATGGAAACACATGGAATCCTTGTAGTCTGAGGTGGGCTTCTACTACTGCCATACATTTGGTGAACACTCTGGGGGCTGTGGAGAGACCAAAGGGCAGTACTCTAAATTGGTAATGATTGGGTCCCATCCGGAAGCGAAGGTATCTTCTGGACTGTTTGTCCATTTTTATGTGGTAATACGCATCCTGAAGATCTATAGAGCACATCCAGTCAGCCTTCTCCAGCAGTGGGAGAATGGACTGAACAGTGACCACAGCATAAAAATCCACAAACAATTGAATAACAGAAAAAGCCACACAGCAGCAAGGACTCGATCCCCCAAATTTATTCTTAGCGCTTTCATCTCAGACAATGACAAAACTATTCTGATGAAGTCTTGTCATTGTCTGAGACGAAAGTGCTAAGAATAAATTTTGGGGAATGAGTCCCTTGCTGCTGTGTGGCTTTTTCTGTTACTGAACCATGACCATCCGGAATTTTTCTGGTTTGACAAACTTGTTTAGTCTACTGAGATCCACAATTGGTCTCCAGTCCCCTGTCTTTTTTGGTACTAAAAAGAATATTGAGTAAAAACTGGATCCTATTTGGTCTGGTGGGACTACTTGGATAACTTTTTTTCTAGCAGCTTTTGAACTTCTAGCACTGCTGCATCCCTCTTACTGGGTAGAACGTCTGGTATTTGCCTTAGAGCCTTGGGATAAAGGTCAGAGGGAATGTGGTATCCTCTGGTCATAATCCTCTGCACCCAGGAGTCTGATGTTATTGTTTGCCAGGCAAAGTGGTGCATGGAAAAATGTCCCCCGACTGCTTCCAGAGGAAAGCAATCGGACCGCTCTTCAGGAGCGCTAATGGGGTTGACCAGAAAAGGAATCTCTGGAACCCTGGTTTCGTGGCTCCCCTCTGCCACGATAGGAGCATCTCCCAGATGAGTTCCCCCCTCTGCCCCAGGGGGATTGCTTGCCATGCGTGTCATGGAAAGGTCCTTGGGATTTTTTGAACCACATCTTTCTGCCCCTCTGATTCCTGGAGTAGGATCGATGATCAGCTGAAAAATGTATGCCCGTGGCAGATAGGGTCCGTCTTTCTCACACCTGGCTAATGTGTCCTTAACTTTAGGGCCAAATAAGGAAGACTCATCAACAGGAGCATTGACGAAGGAAGACTTGAAGGGGTCAGCGAAGTCACATAAGCGCATCCAGGTATGACATCTGATGACAACGCCTGAAGCGGCTGCTCTAGCTGCCCCCTCGGTTGTATGGGCGATCAACCGCATGGAGGAGTTAGAAATGGACTCCAGAGTAGCAAGCTGAGAAGCGACTTTATCCCGCACTTCATCAGATAATACCCCTGCCAAAGTACCTGAAAGTTCTGAGATCAGGTCTCTCCGGAGACATTTGAAATGTGCCATGTAATTCAGAGACCATATGGCAAAGGTTGCTGAATCATATGTCCACTTTCCCAATCTGTCTATTGTCCGGGACTCCATGTTCGGAGGATGGACAGTCAAATTTTCTTCTGCATGTTCTTTCTTGGTGGCCGCCACCACAACCATGGAACCAACTGTCAAACCTTTGGACCAATGGGGGTGGTCTTCTGTTGGGGAAAGAATCATATCAGGCCTCTGGGGAATCGGCTCACCATTGTCAGGGGCCTTCCAGTCACGCGGCACAATGAGCTTAATAAGTTCATCTGCAGGTGGGGTCACCCAGGAAGTAGAGGGCTGAGCATGGAAGGCTTGCAAGAATACAGATTCCTCAGTAGAAGAGTTGATGGACTTCCAGTTGCCCCTCTGTTTCAGGATCTCCAGTATGTCTCCAAAGGACACATCTTCAGGGGGCGATCGTGGGGACCCTTCTCCCTCATCAAAATCTGTATCTTCAGTGATGGATATCTTAGGGGAATTAACATGCTTCCTCTTGCACATTCTCTTTCGGGGTGGCTTCTCAATGGGGTCTTCTGAGGAGTGCTCCGAAGAGCAGGAGCCCTGGAGCAGGGTCTCTTGCTGTTCCTGTGCTCAAAGTCCCTGCTATATCGACTGCATGTTAGAGGAGAGAGAGATATCAGGTTCTGATGCTGGAGGTGCCGGCTGCATGCTTGCAGAAGCAAAAGCCCTCTGCATCACCTGGAAGGCAGGCCCACCCGAAGAAGGATGGGAGCCCGGAACCGAGAGGGACAAACTCAGAATTGGGGTCACATCCCGCTCAGACGAGCCCACCACCAGGATAGGAGCCTTGAGACAGCCAGGAACTGCCGGAACAGTCATAGACAGCTCCATAGAAAAAAATCAGCCCTTAACTAGGAGTCACGGTGCCGACCGACCAGTTACAGTCCAAATGGAGCGAAGTCCAGAGGGAAGGCTCCAGAACTGTAAAGGGAATCATCACAGGAACCGAAGGCATAGGCACCGGGGTAGACATCGGAACCGAGGGCTCCGGAGCCTGAGAAGAAGTTGAAAGAGGATATGTTGGAGACTGTGCATAGAGAACTTTGGCTCCAGGTGTGCGGGAAGTCCTGGTTGGGGTTGGAATTCCTCTAGTTGCCAAATGTTGATCGACAAGCCTCACTATGTCTAATTCAGAGAAACTCCTGGTGGACCATGTCGAAACTCCGGAAGGAGAGCCAAGTCTTTCGAGAAAAGGACTATATTCTTGCCAAGGAAGGGATCTATAGTAGGTGAGTATCTGGTCCTAGGCAAGTTTTCAGTTTTCGGCACCGAGGATGGAACCATTGTCGGTACCAAGATTGTGTTTGGTACTGAGGATATAGTCTGTACCGAAGCAGTTGTAGAAATTGTTGGTTCAGTAGTTGTCAACAACTTCGGCACCATAGAACTATAGTCATAGGTGTTGGAGCCAAAATAGTCGGTGTAGATAATTTTTTCCTTTTTGGTTTAGAAGCAGTCTGAGAGCTCTTTGGTTCCGTAGAAGTCGGAGAGGTTGGAAGCGAATGGCTTCTCTTTTTCTTGTCTTTCCTAGGAGGTGGTGAGACCTCCGTACCAGAAAGGGCCTCCGAAAAGGGTTTTTTTAGCAAGCCCTTAAGAATGAATTTGTTCTTGCGCTCAGCAAGAGTGCAAGAACTAAAATTCTTACACAAGTCACAAGGAGGTTGAGTCTGGAGATGGGGAACTGCAAGGCAGTAGACACACATTAAGTGTCCGTCTGAACTGGCATTTTTCGCCCACACTTCTCACATTGTTTAAATCTGGTTGTTCCTTTTTTGTCTGGCATATTTAAGTTAACAACAGTCAGGTACAAGAAGAAAAACCACAGAAGAGAGAGGAAAAAAAATATATATATATATATATATATATATATATATATATATATATATATATATATATATATATATATATATATATATATATATATATATATATATATATATATATATATATATATATATATATATATATATATATATATATATATATATATATATATATATATATATATATATATATATATATATATATATATATATATATATATATATATATATATATATATATATATATATATATATATATATATATATATGTATATATATATATATATATATATATATATATATATATATATATATATATATATATATGTATATATATATATATATATATATATATATATATAGATATATATATGTGTATATATATATATATATATTTATATATATATATATATATATATATATATAGATATATATATATATATATATATATATATATATATGTATGTATATATATATATATACATATATATATATATATATATATATATATATATATATATATATATGTGCATGTCTAAATATATATATATATATATATATATCTATGTAAGTTTTTTTGATTTTTTGGGGGGGGGGTTTAAAGAAAAAGGGGGATAGGGAATACCAACGATAGTAACAGGATTATCACAAGGGTAAGGGAGGGGCTGTACTAACAATGGTACTTAACCTACCAAAAAAAAAAAAACAGGTAGGAGAGAATAAAGTTTGCAGATAAGATAGAAAGATATATAATCGTAAGAAAGGGTACAAGGTGCAACTAAATTCAAGGAAGATATGTAAAAAAATTCCAAAAATCTATCACTTAGCTGAGAGAGATGGCTTGGCACGTCTTGAAAAGTATGCGGCAAACGAAATCTGGAGAGAGGGAGAAGAGGGGCACTATGGGTAGGGATTAATTCGAGAGTTTTTGGCTGGCGAGAGCTTGTGTATTGGCCGGGTCAGTTCCGAGGACAGAACCAAGATCCTATCAGTAAAATATGTATGAATATTTACAACATCAGATCAAATATTGCTTCAGTTTTGACAGTATCTATGGAACCAATTAGCCTTATCAGAGCAGAACTTTCCATCGGCACCAACCCAACCGGCACTAATTAAACCTTTTTACGATACTTCCTAGGACAGTCCACTCCTTTTGAGTCTTTATAGTATTTGGACCCAACCCTCTCAGCACTGACTGCATTGATTCTGGAGATGCTTTTCCTTCTGGAATCGCTGATTACTCTGAGCTCTTTGGCCTTTGTGATCTGGAGACCTCTCAGGGACTGAGTCTGAGCTGTCAACTCCAGGAAGCCTACTTCTTGTAGTGGTCCCTGCATCTTGGAGCATTGGCATGCATGCATTGGTTCGACCCTGACTTCCACCTCAGCATTTGTCTCTTTGGAACGGGGAATCGCCATGGTTCTGAGATTGTTCTCGGTTCTGCTGTTCCTTCCCTCTTCTGGGAGTTCAGTCTTCAGGGCTATGAAGACACCTTACCAATATCTCCATGGGGCCAGTGAATGCCCAGATGGCAGGGTTCCTGGATATCTGAACCATCCTCCTTCCAATACCCTTCCCCACCAAGGAGGCCCCCCCCAGAAGACAAAGTGCAGAAGAAGCATTTTCAGCTTATGAAGAAGTCCGTCACTGATGGTACTGTATTCAGTGAAGGAGAAGGTCTCTAAAGTCTCTCTCTAAAGATGTCTCCTTTGGAGACACCGTGGAGTCACTAAAACAAGGGGATGACTGGTAGTCCATCCCCAGTACACCTGATAAATTCTTTCCTTCCGCCAAGTATAAACATTTCAAGGCTAAAGATCTGGCTATAGAGTCCATGGTCATTGCAACTACCTCAGGAAAGGTGCAGGCTGTAAAAACTCCTCTATTCACCTGCCTAACAGAAAGTTTCAGACAGTGGATAGGTTTGGAAAGTGAGTTCACATTTCATCGACCTGTCCCTTAAGATCGTTGAATTTCTGGGCACTTTTACTAGACTTCAAAGGGATATGCTTAGAGAGTTATCCGATACCCTTGCGGGATTGTCTCTGGAGGTAAAAGAGAAAGTTGCTTCCCAGTCATCTACTCTGCAGTCTGTGTCCAGCTTGTCCACGATGCTCACTGCACTTGCAGAATGGCAGGTTTAGATGTTGCCATTGGGAGACACGCCTGGATGTGTCTGTGATTTTGCAGTCATTTGGATCTTTATCCATCAATGTTCCTTTTGGCAGACTGTCTTCATTTGGCACAGAAGTTTGAGAAGCCTTACTCAAGTGTGAGAGAGGTATTAACACCCTTTCTGCCGTAGACATACCTTTCCCCAAGAGATCCTTTTCCAGGAATCAAGGAGATGCTGGGAAAATGTGGCTCAAAATCCAAAATACCTTTTCAAGACATGCGTATAAACAGTTCTTCCAGTGGCAGAGGGTGTAAATTCAGTAGAAAACACCACTCTTGTGGCAGAGGTGGTCCACAGAACCACAGTTTCAGAGAATCTTTCCTTAGTAAGCTGTGAATACTCTGTCAGTATAGAAGACCATGTAAGGGGGCTTGATGGAAAGGGCTTGGAGCTCTGACACTCTATGGGCTGAAGTGATGGCTACTAAGAAGATAGTTTTCCATGACAAGAATTTTAGTTCACAAGATGATGCAGGCTCAAAAGGAGGAAGAATCATACGAGATAACATAAAATTCAAATTCCAGGCGGAATAAGGTGTCTTCACTGGAGGCCTTGTATGAAAGGAACCTTTTAGAAAAGCCTTAGACAATTGGTGAGCCACAATATTCAAATCATCAATTCCTAGATGGAAATTAGATATAGCAGCTAATTGTACTCGAGGAGTAGCTGCCGCTGCTCCTTTGTTGAAGATTTCTGTCAAGAATTGTAAGATAGAAGACAATGGCGCTTGATAAGGGTCAATGTTGTGGGAAAAAGCCCAAATGGAAAATCTCTTCCACTTACTACGATACAATTTTCTGGTGGAAAGTTTGTGGGAAGCCAACAAAATCTGACTAGTGTCATGGGAAAGATTATAGAGCCTGGCTATGTGGGGAATTAGTGCAGCCAAGCGGTTAGCTTCAGTGTCTGCAATGACGGGTAAAGATCCCCTGACAGTTGTGTCATGGATCTTCCAGAATATGATGGTAAAGAAACGGGAACCAAATCTGCCGAGGCCAGTGAGGGGCTATGAGGATGATTGTCCATCCCAGCGACTTTGCTTTCTGTAAGAATTCGGATATCAGCGGAATTGGAGGAAATGCATAGAGGAGACCCAGGGGAAAAACGTGGACAAGAGCATACCTCGGGAAGTGACCTGGCGTGGGAATCAGGGCAAAATAGCTTCTGCATTTGTTGTTGATGTGACTGGCGAAGAGGTCGCAGGAAGGCTGGCCCCATTTGCGGAAGATCCTGTCCGCAATCTCTTGTTTGAGGGACCATTCGTGGGACAACAGGTTTGCTCTGCTCAGTCTGTCCGCTATTACGTTGGATTTGCCCGGGATGAGCATTGCCAACAGAAAGCGCTGGATGACAGTGCCCACTGCCATACTCTGAGGGTTTCTCGGCAATGGGGATAAGACTTGGTCCCGCCTTGTTTGTTCAGATACCAGACCACTGACATGTTGTCTGTATTGCAATTCTCCCTAGAGGAAGAGAGTTCTGAAAGTATTGCAACACTAGAAGTACTGCTCTCATCTCCAGGACATTGATATGCAGATGTAATTCTTGATCTGTCCATGCGCCTTGGGCAGTCTTTCCCTGAAATAGCCCCCCACCCTATCAGGGAAGCATCCATGGTCACAGTGGCAACTGGAGGGGGAAGCATGAAAGGACGTCCTATTGTGATATGAAGAGACGTCAACTACCACTGAAGATCCTTCTTGCAGGAATTCGTTATCAAGATCATGTGACTCATTGGAAGTTCTTACTGGTAAAAACAACAAATATAATCACTAAAAAAGCAACTAAGGTACTGGAGAACATAAACGGAAGGCTTTAATAACGTGAAGCGCTTTTCCTCCAGTACAATGACTGGACTTCATCAGACAAATAACAGAAACACTACATGTCCTTTTATACTTAGTTAAAACCATGTGGTTAACAAATCACATAAATCAATTAAACATTGTCAATTGATCATTGTTATATACTAAGTAATACTAAGCAGCCTTAAAGATATATAACTAAAAACATACTTGTATACCAGTGTTGAATCTAAAAACAACAAACATATATATGCAAATTTCATACTATTAAATTAATATATAAGGAAATAAATTCGGTAACCTTAAAATTCTCAATGCATTCATAAAAATTTCATATAAGTATATATATATATATATATATATATATATATATATATATATATATATATATAAAATACATAAATATGTAACTAAATCGTGTATATTTAGTTAATTATAGTGATAAAGCATACTTTTTCACTAATCTATGGTCATTAAAAGCCTTTAAAAAATCTGAATTAATTTCATTTCATACATTTAAAATGTTACTAAATCTAAATACAAGTACTATAACTAGTTACTAGATCAAGGGCAATTCTTAAAAACCTAAGGGAATTCACAAATACAACAGAACGTGTCACCAAGTAAAATAACCATCATCTATTTAAACTCCTCATTTTCAAAAAACAGGCGATAGAACAAGTGTAATTCAAACCTGGGTAGTGGTATGAATTTAATCTGAATTGCCACAAAAGTTCCAATTTTTCTAAAAGCCAATTATTAGGACTGCCCCTTAGTTGTGGTACAGCTTGGTCTATTATCCTAAAGTTAAAACTATGTGTAGGGTAGTTAATAGTGTGTCCAGCTAAGGCATTTTCAATTTTATTTTTCTTCATTGCATATAAATGTTCATAAACACGTTCTTTAAATTTTCTCTCAGTCTTCCCTACATAGTAAACTGAGCAACTAGAACACTGAGCTAAATAAACCACCATTCTGGTATTACAGTTAAACCTTTTCTTTATAGAATATGTGGTTCCTTCTAAAGAAAATTTTTGGCCAGTAGCTATGAATCTGCAAATATTGCAAGACTCGCACTTATACATACCTGGGTTACTGACTTCCATGGGGATCGGTTTCTCTAATAATTGTTTTAAATTATTTCCTTTCCTAAAAATTATTTTTGGGGTGGACCCCACTTTATCCATAATAGACTTATCATTAGTTAAAAAAACTCCAATTTTTCATGACAATCTTTCTAATTTCTACTGCATCAAGACTGTAAGTCACAATAAAACTTGTGTTATATTTACTAGCATTAGTTGGGGCTACATCCAAAGTAGTTACTAAACCAACCGTATTAACATTGCACATGTCTTCTCCAGATGGGGCTGTTATAGTTAATAGTTCATCTGGTAAACCTAGAATTGATTTATAAATTCCTACTGAGCGTTTCTGTGTAACTTCAATTAATAAATCCTGGACCAATAGCACAGGATAACCTCTCATAAGAAACATTTGCGTAAGGAGATCACATTCTGCCTGAAAATCACAATCCTTAGTGATCATCCTGGCTGCTCGGACAAACTGACCTTTAATAACCGAGCGTTTTTTATCGAGTGGATGAAGGCTTGAAAAATGAAGAAACGTATTAGAATACGTTTCTTTCCTAAAAATCATGGCTGTGTAACAACCCAAATCAAAATCTTTTTTCAATAATGCATCCAAATAAGAAATGCTCTCAACTCCAAAATTGCTATTGAAAGTTAAGAAATCAATACTTTCATTGAATTCCCGCAAAATGGCCCTATCTCTGTGTTCATCTCCATCTTATAAGATGAAAATATCATCTAAAAAATGAGTATAGTAAAAACAATGTTGCATGAATTCTTCATTGGTAAAAATGTAGAGATGTTCTCACTGGGCTAAGACCATATTTGCAAAGCTTGCACCACATGGTGACCCCATAGCTACACCAATGCGTTGCAAATAAATCTCATTTTCAAAACAAAAGAAATTATTAGATAAAATAATATTAAGCAGTTCTTCAACCATTCTTAATTCAGAAAGAGGAGCACTATATCTTTGCATTCTTGCTAAAACAAGTTCAATTCCTTCTTCATGTGGTATAGAAGAATATAAGTCACAGACATCCACAGTCAAAAAGTTACACCCAGGTTTAAATTCAGTTAAAGAAATGTCTGATAAAAAGACCATGAGTCACGACAAATGTGTTTTTCTTGGCTAACATATTTCTTCAAAATATTGTCTACCAATTTAGCACTTGCATAAGTAGCAGAATATCTTGCATCTACTAATGCCCTCATAGGTGGATCCAATAAATTTTTATGTATTTTTGGTAAGCCAAAAAATCTTGGTAGACGAGGAAAAAGATTAGTCAAATAATTCAATGTGCTACGATCAATAATTGCGTCAATAAACAAATCGTTAAGGTAAGTATTGATTCTATTATAAGCAATATTCAGTTCGTTAATACTAACTTTTTCGTAAGTGTCACCACCTAATATCGCTTTCATTCTCATGGAATAATCAAATGAGTCCATTAGCACCAAACCCACTCCCTTATCCAGTTTCATCATTCTCAAAGGTTGTTTTCGAAACTTGAATAATAACTGCTGTTCATAATTGGAAATGTTATACAAGTCCCTTTTCAACTTATTCCTATTCCCATTTAAAACATTCCTAAAGTCTAGTTCACAAATTTGTTCAAAGACATTCAACACTGGGTGAGTGGTTGGGTGGGTTAAAGGTGCTGGGCACATACAAATTGTCATGTAAATGTTCATGTCCATTAAATAAGATTGCTAAATTAAGTTTTCTAATAAAACATTCGAAGTCTAAAAGTGTCTTAGCCAAGTCAGATGAAAAACTTGGGATAAATGTCAATCTCTTAGATAATAAGTCAACTAATTCACCAGCAAGTTCATAATTGGAAAAGCTATATATTTTAAAGTCTCCGCTCGAGTTCGTTACTATGTTACACTGGTCTTGACTATTAGAAACAGTTTGCTGTGTTACCTTTTGAATTTTGCCTTCCCCCTCGTGTTGTAGGGTTTCCTTTTGTAGGATTGTGATTGTTCACTCTCTGCTGATGAAAATTTTGTCGAGTAACTTGTAGTGCCTCAGAATACAAAGTTTTATTTATGTTTGTTTGTCTCCCACTGTTTGCTGTATTTGAGTTGTTAGCATCCCTTCTAGCGTTCCTGCTCCTTTCTGAGTCTCTGGTACTGCTAGACTGTTGAGGTGACGTTGTTTCCATGTTAGTTGATCCAAAGGGTGGGTTCTGATTTGATGAGCTAGTTTTTTGTGGTCCAGTCCTATCCCAAGTTTGCGAAAGGGGTGGATTTGGATATGCAGTCCCTCGGCTGTATTCACCCTGATTCCTTTCAAGTTTTTTTTATTTTAGTAGCTTTCAGTTTCTCTAATTGTTGACCAGTGCCCGAAAAAATTCTATTATAATCGTAATGATATCTAAGGTAATCAACATGCCTTCTGATATCATTACTTAATTGTTCTACTTCCCCTGAGAGACTCTTAACCTCTAATTGGTAATGCTTACATATCATGTTCATAAGTTAAATGCCTTGTTTATTAAAAAGTTCCATTAATGCCAAATGGAAAGGGGAACCCGTCTGCAACCCTGTATGGTACTGCCAAAATCTTAAACCTTTTGGAACAATATTAAGTTTACTACATTCTGTAAAGTAGACAAGAGTATAAGGAGATGAGGTGCATGGCAAAGAGAGAGGTGCCGAAGGCTAAGGATAAGGTGTATGAAGTTGTATAAAAGGTTGGACACTAAGGAGGGAGAAAAGGACCTGTACCAATTGGCTAGACAGAGGGGCTGAGCTAGTAAAGATGTGCAGCAGGTTAGGGTGATAAAAGATAATAAGGGAAACGTACTCACAAGCGAGGAGAGTGCGTTGAGCAGATGGAAAAAGTACTTTGAGGGGTTGATGAATGAAGAGAATGAGAGGGAGAGAAGGTTGAATGATGTGCGGATAGTGAATCATGAAGTGCAGTGGATTAGCAAGGAGGAAGTAAGGATAGCTATGAAGATGATGAAGAACGGAAAGGCTGTTGGTCTAGATGACTACCTGTGGAAGCATGGAGGTGTTTAGGTGAAATGGCAGTGGAGTTTTTAACTAGATTGTTTAATGAAATCTTGGAAAGTGAGAGGATGCTTGAGGAATGGAGAAAAGTGTTTTGGTACCAATTTTTAAGAATAAGGGTGATGTGCAGAGCTGTAGTAACTACAGAGGGATTAAACTGATCAGTCACAGCATGAAGTTATGGGAAAGAGTAGTGGAAGCTAGGTTAAGAAGGGAGGTGATGATTAGTAATCAGCAGTATGGTTTCATGCCAGGAAAGAGCACTACAGATGCAATGTTTGCTCTGAAAGTGTTGATGGAGAAGTACAGAGAAGGTCAGAAGGAGTTGCATTGTGTCTTTGTGGATTTAGAGAAAGCATATGACAGGGTGCCTAGAGAGGAGTTGTGGTATTGTATGAGGAAGTCGGGAGTGTCAGAGTAATATGTAAGAGTGGTACAGGATATGTACAAGGGTTGTGTGATAGCGGTGAGGTCTGCGGTGGGATTGACGGATGCGTTTAAGGTGGAGGTGGGATTACATCAAGGATCAGCTCTGAGCCCTTTCTTATTTACAATGGTGATGGACAGGTTGACAGACGAGATCAGACAGGAGTCCCCGTGGACTATGATGTTTGCAGATGACATTGTGATCTGTAGTGAGAGTAGGGAACAGGTGGCGGAGACCCTGGAGAGGTGGAGATATGCTCTAGAGAGAAGAGGAATGAAGGTCAGCAGGACTAAGACAGAATATATGTGTGTGAATGAGAGGGAGGATAGAGGAATGGTGAGGATGCAGGGAGTAGAGGTGGCGAAGGTGGATGAGTTTAAGTACTTGGGATCAACAGTTCAGAGTAATGGTGAGTGTGGAAGAGAGGTGAAGAAGAGAGTACAGGCAGGACTGAGAAGAGCGTCAGGAGTGATTTGTGACAGACGAGTACCAGTAAGAGTGAAAGGGAAGGTCTACAAGAGGGTAGTGAGACCAGATATGTTGTATGGGTTGGAGACAGTGGCATTGACAAAAAGGCAGGAGTCAGAGCTTGACGTGGCAGAGTTGAAGATGTTAAGATTTGCACTGAGTGTGACGCGGATGGACAGGATTAGGAATACGTATATTAGAGGGTCAGCCCAGGTTGGAAGGTTTGGAGACAAAGCCAGAGAGGCAAGATTACATTTGTTTGGACATGTGCAGAGGAGGGATGCAGAGTACATTGGGAAAAATATGCTAAGGATGAAGCTGCCAGGTAACAGGAAAAGAGGAAGGCCTAAGGTAAGGTTTATGGATGTGGTGAGAGAGGACATGCAGGTGGTTGATGTGACAGAGCAAGATGCAGAGGACAGGAAGAAATGGAAACAGTTGATCTGCTGTGGCGAACCCTAACGGGAGCAACCGAAAGAAGAAGAAGACATTCTGTAAAGTAAGCTATTTCTAACTGAAGTTTTTTGTGTTTTAACGGTTTATAATCAAGTGATTTCAGTTGTGACACTAATAAATGTTCACCTCCACTTGGCGATGCCACAGAACTGTGCTGTAAGCCATCCAACCCAAGGACAGGAAAGTCTTTTAACCAGTCCTGAATGTCCAGAACACCAATAAGCCCTGCGGAAGTGTTTCAAAGTTTTTCAGGTGTTGAATGAACAATGCTTTCTCCCCCAGTTTGTCCCCGAATTACCATTGGTTCAGTTCTGAAATCACTGCTAATTCACCTTGTACAGGTGAAGCTCTGTGGTGCATTGTTTGCTTGAAAGTTAGTATTCAACTTGTTGTTCTCCTCATTCAAAGGTAATTGTTGTTGGTTAGAAGTTACAGGTAAAATCTGTGTAGAAACAAGCAGAGCTTGTGAAAGAGACTCAACACGAGCCTGAGGTAGGAGCCGAGCTCACCCGAGCCAAGGCCCTGAGAGGAAGAGTTGGCACCAAGTCGGTGCGGCTATCCTCCCCAGACCCGACCGGAGAGTGCTGGCTCCTAGAGTCCCCGGTCGGCACCAAGAATGCCCAAGCAGATGGAGCCGACGACCCATCAGTGATGAATGAAGGCAAGATAGAACAACTCACATGGAACGTTATGGTCAGTACATAACTTCTTTTTTTTTCTTCTGATGAAGCCATTCTTTTGTTGATTTGGATATATGCTTGGTCTCATTGTCGTGTTGAAAGGTGAAATTCCTCTTTATCTTCAGCTTTTTAGCAGACGCCTGAAGGTTTTGGGCCAAAAGTGACTGGTATTTAGAACTGTTCATAATTCTCTTCACCTTGACTATAGCCCTAGTTCTAGCTGAAGAAAAACAACCCCAAAGTATGATACTGCCACCACCATGCTTCACCGTGCGGGTGGTGTTCTTTTGGTGATGCAAAGTGTTTTTACTCCAAATGTCCCTTTTGGAATTGTGACCAACCTTGGACTCATCAGACCATAACATATTTTCTCACATGCTTTTGGGAGACTTGATGTATTGTTTTGCAAATTTTAGCCAGGCCTGGATGTTCTTCTGTGTAAGAAAAGGCTTCTGTTGTGCAAGCCTACCCCATAGCCCAGACATATGGAGAATATGGGAGATTGTTGTCACATGTAGCACACAACCAGTACTTGCCAGAAATTCCTGCAGCTCCTTGATGTCCTTCAAGAATGCAACTGCAGTCCTGACATATGGGTTGTCCTGCCTCAGTCAGCCCTTCGGTCGGCCGGATTCCAAAGTCTGGGTCCGGCATCGGCTGATGTCGCCTCTTCCCCGACGTCAGAGCGGCTGGGGTATAAAAGCATCAGTCGATGCCATCTTCTTCAGTCTTTCTTGCCGCGCGGTGCCCGAAGCAGCAGTTCGCGTGCCGGTCGGCCAGCTCCTGTGTTTTCAGATACCGGTCATCAAAAGCTGGTACCTGCTGGGGAACCTTTTCTTGCCTCAGCCGATGTCAGACAAAACTGAAAAAGTTAATAATTGTTTGTCTTGTGGTAAACAAATACCTCATAAGGACTTCCATTCTTACTGCCTTACCTGCCTCGGCCCAGACCACGACGTCTCGGCCTGTGCTGCCTGTGCTCGCTTCAATAAGCGCACACTTAGGTGCCTGGCAGAATTTGCTGAAGACTTTTTTGGGGAAAATTACTCATATATCATGCCGTCGGAACCTCCGGCAGCACACGTTTCCAAAAAACGGTAGGACCGGGACCGACCTTCGCGGCCTGCGGCTTCCATCGACACCACGCCTAAGCCTACCGCGAGTGCATCGGTCTCTTTGGAGGCAGTAATTCAACCGCTCCAGGCCGATGACACCGCTTTACCGCACACTATGTTCCCAGAGGCTTCCCCGGTGCCGGTTGTTGTTTTCCCTCCTGAAACCGAAGCCCAAGATTTGCCTGACACCATACCGGTGGACAAAGTCACTCCAGCATGTGGGGCAGCTAGGCCTCCTGTGTCAATGTCCATCAAGGCCTACACACGTGCTAAGGCTGCCAGCCAGGCTAAGTCTCACCCACCTAAATCTTTTTCACAGACTCCCACTTCGGATAAACAGATCATGACTTTAGCTGCAGATCTAATTTCTTTAATCAGGGACTCTCAGGCTCATCCAAACAGAGGTTCTCAGCCGCCTTTAGACAAAAGGCCTAGGGTTGAGCAGACAGATACCCTTTCTTCAGATGAAGCCTCTGGTGAGTCAGGCCTTTCAGATTCCCAGGAAGAACCCTTCCCGGCCTACGAGGATTCTTATGCAGATGAATCCATTCCCTCTGCCTCTCCTCCTGAGGATATTTCTTTTGGGGAAGTTCTGCACTCCATGAGAGAGCATTTCCAGTGGCAGGGCCAGGACTTCTCGGACTCCAGGAAAAGGCTTCGGACCTTCCTTAAGTTACCCCAGCACAGGCCTTTAGCTATTCCCCCAGTGTTAGATGTATTGGATGATGTGTACTCAGACTCAGTGCCTTTCTCCTGATTCTCTCCTCCTGCTCCAAGCGTCCAAGCTTCCCGACAGATATTATAGGGTTCCTGAAACTCATACATCTCTTTAAGGCCCACTCTGTTGACCTCAAAACTATTACTTCTCAGGGGGCCCAAAGGAGGGCCACTTCCACGACTCAAGAATCCTTTGCCAAGACAGGGAAGCTAGGTCCCTGGAGAGGTGGGGGTACGAATGTTTATACCTCTACCACCCCCTTGCCATGAGGGGCTCTTAACTGTCTTTTCATATGTTTCAGTATCAGGATTTTCTGATGGATGATTTGCAGAAAAGTTAGCCTCTCTGCCTGAGCCTTTAGATGAAAGGAAGCAATTTGTCATAATCCAGAGTTCAAGCATTATTTTACACTGGTCTTGACTATTAGAAACAGTTTGCTGTGTTACCTTTTGAATTTCGCCTTCCCCCTCGTGTTGTAGGGTTTCTCCAGGTTTCCTTTTGTGGGATTGTGATTGTTCACTCTCTGCTGATGAAAATTTTGTCGAGTAACTTGTAGTGCCTCAGAATACAAAGTTTTATTTATGTTTGTTTGTCTCCCACTATTCGCTGTATTTGAGTTGTTAGCATCCTTTCTAGCGATCCCGCTCCTTTCTGAGTCTCTGGTACTGCTAGACGGTTGAGGTGACATTGTTTCCACATCAGTGGATCCAAAGGGTGGGTTCTGATTTGATGAGCTAGTTTTTTGTGGTCCAGTCCTATCCCAAGTTTGCGAAAGGGGTAGATTTGGATATGCAGTCCCTCGGCTGTATTCACCCTGATCCCTTTCAAGTTTTTTTAATTTTAGTAGCTTTCAGTTTCTCTAATTGTTGACCAGTGCTCGAAAAAATTCTATTATAATCGTAATGATATCTAAGGTAATCAACATGCCTTTTGATATCATTACTTAATTGTTCTACTTCCCCGGAGAGACTATTAACCTCTAATTGGTAATGCTTACATATCATGTTCATAAGTTAAATGCCTTATTTATTAAAAAGTTCCATTAATGCTATATGGAAAGGGGAACCCGTCTGCAACCCTGTATGGTACTGCCAAAATCTTAAACCTTTAGGAACAATATTAAGTTTACTACATTCTGTAAAGTAGACAAGAGTATAAGGAGATGAGGTGCATGGCAAAGAGAGAGGTGCCGAAGGCTAAGGATAAGGTGTCTGAAGTTGTATAAAAGGTTGGACACTAAGGAGGGAGAAAAGGACCTGTACCAATTGGCTAGACAGAGGGGCTGAGCTAGTAAAGATGTGCAGCAGGTAAGGGTGATAAAAGATAATGAGGGAAACGTACTCTGGAGGAGAGTCGTTGAGCAGATGGAAAAGTACTTTGAGGTTGATGAATGAAGAGAATGAGAGGAGAGAAGGTTGAATGATGTGCGGATAGTGAATCATGAAGTGCAGTGGATTAGCAAGGAGGAAGTAAGGATAGCTATGAAGATGATGAAGAACGGAAAGGCTGTTGGTCTAGATGACTACCTGTGGAAGCATGGAGGTGTTTAGGTGAAATGGCAGTGGAGTTTTTAACTAGATTGTTTAATGAAATCTTGGAAAGTGAGAGGATGCCTGAGGAATGGAGAAAAAGTGTTTTGGTACCGATTTTTAAAAATAAGGGTGATGTGCAGAGCTGTAGTAACTACAGAGGGATTAAACTGATCAGTCACAGCATGAAGTTATGGGAAAGAGTAGTGGAAGCTAGGTTAAGAAGGGAGGTGATGATTAGTAATCAGCAGTATGGTTTCATGCCAGGAAAGAGCACTACAGATGCAATGTTTGCTCTGAAAGTGTTGATGGAGAAGTACAGAGAAGGTCAGAAGGAGTTGCATTGTGTCTTTGTGGATTTAGAGAAGGCATATGACAGGGTGCTTAGAGAGGAGTTGTGGTATTGTATGAGGAAGTCGGGAGTGTCAGAGTAATATGTAAGAGTGGTACAGGATATGTACAAGGGTAGTGTGATAGCGGTGAGGTCTGCGGTGGGAGTGACGGATGAGTTTAAGGTGGAGGTGGGATTACATCAAGGATCGGCTCTGAGCCCTTTCTTATTTACAATGGTGATGAACAGGTTGACAGACGAGATCAGACAGGAGTCCCCGTGGACTATGATGTTTGCAGATGACATTGTGATCTGTAGTGAGAGTAGGGAACAGGTGGCGGAGACCCTGGAGAGGTGGAGATATGCTCTAGAGAGAAGAGGAATGAAGGTCAGCAGGACTAAGACAGAATATATGTGTGTGAATGAGAGGGAGGATAGAGGAATGGTGAGGATGCAGGGAGTAGAGGTGGCGAAGGTGGATGAGTTTAAGTACTTGGGATCAACAGTTCAGAGTAATGGTGAGTGTGGAAGAGAGGTGAAGAAGAGAGTACAGGCAGGACGGAGAAGAGTGTCAGGAGTGATTTGTGACAGACGAGTACCAGTAAGAGTGAAAGGGAAGGTCTACAAGAGGGTAGTGAGACCAGATATGTTGTATGGGTTGGAGACAGTGGCATTGACAAAAAGGCAGGAGTCAGAGCTTGACGTGGCAGAGTTGAAGATGTTAAGATTTGCACTGGGTGTGACACGGATGGACAGGATTAGGAATAAGTATATTAGAGGGTCAGCCCAGGTTGGAAGGTTTGGAGACAAAGCCAGAGAGGCAAGATTACATTTGTTTGGACATGTGCTGAGGAGGGATGCAGAGTATATTGGGGAAAAGATGCTAACGATGAAGCTGCCAGGTAACAGGAAAAGTGGAAGGCCTAAGGTAAGGTTTATGGATGTGGTGAGAGAGGACATGCAGGTGGTTGATGTGACAGAGCAAGATGCAGAGGACAGGAAGAAATGGAAACAGTTGATCTGCTGTGGCGACCCCTAACGGGAGCAACCGAAAGAAGAAGAAGAAGAAGAAGACATTCTGTAAAGTAAGCTATTTCTAACTGAAGTTTTTTGTGTTTTAACAGTTTATAATCAAGTGATTTCAGTTGTGACACTAATAAATTTTCACCTCCACTTGCCGATGCCTCGGAACTGTGCTGTAAGCCATCCAACCCAAGGACAAGAAAGTCTTTTAACCAGTCCTGAATGTCCAGAACACCAATAAGCCCTGCGGAAGTGTTTCAAAGTTTTTCAGGTGTTGAATGAACAATGCTTTCTCCCCCAGTTTGTCCCCGAATTACCGTTGGTTCAGTTCTGAAATTACTGCTAATTCACCTTGTACAGGTGAAGCTCTGGGGTTCATTGTTTGCTTGAAAGTTAGTATTCAAGTTGTTGTTCTCCTCATTCAAAGGTAATTGTTGTTGGTTAGAAGTTACAGGTAAAATCTGTGTAGAAACAAGCAGAGCTTGTGAAAGAGACTCAACACGAGCCTGAGGTAGGAGCCGAGCTCACCCGAGCCAAGGCCCTGAGAGGAAGAGTCGGCACCGACAAGTCGGTGCGGCTATCCTCCCCAGACCCGACCGGAGAGTGTCAGCTCCTAGAGTCCCCAGTCGGCACCAAGAATATCCAAGCAGATGGAGCCGACGACCCATCAGTGATGAATGAAGGCGAGATAGAACAGCTCACATGTAACGTTATGGTCAGTACATAACTTCTTTTTTTTCTTCTGATGAAGCCATTCTTTTGTTGATTTGGATATATGCTTGGGGTCATTGTCGTGTTGAAAGGTGAAATTCCTCTTTATCTTCAGCTTTCTAGCAGACGCCTGAAGGTTTTGGGCCAAAAGTGACTGGTATTTAGAACTGTTCATAATTCTCTTCACCTTGACTATAGCCCCAGTTCTAGCTGAAGAAAAGCAACCCCAAAGTATGATACTGCCACCACCATGCTTCACCGTGGGGGTGGTGTTCTTTTGGTGATGCAAAGTGTTTTTACGCCAAATGTACCTTTTGGAATTGTGACCAACCTTGGACTCATCAGACCATAACATATTTTCCCACATGCTTTTGGGAGACTTGATGTATTGTTTTGCAAATTTTAGCCAGGCCTGGATGTTCTTCTGTGTAAGAAAAGGCTTCCGTCGTGCAAGCCTACCCCATAGCCCAGACATATGGTGAATATGGGAGATTGTTGTCACATGTAGTACACAACCAGTACTTGCCAAAAATTCCTGCAGCTCCTTGTTGTACGTCTCTTGGCAGCCTCCCTGACCAGTTTTCGTCTAGTCTTTTCATCAGTTTTGGAGGGACGTCCAGTTCTATGCAACGTCACTGTTGTCCCATATTTTCTCCACTATTTGATGACTATCTTCACTGTGTTCCATGGTATATCCAATGCTGTAGAATTTTTTTTGTACCCTTTTCCTGATTAATAACTTTCAACAATGAGATCCCTTTAATGCTTTGTAAGCTCTCTGCAAACCATGGCTTTTGCTGTAGCAGGCAACTGAGTAAATGTCAGGAAAATCCTACTAGGATAGCTGAACTTTATTTGGGGTTAATCAGAGTCTCTCTAATTGATGGCAGGTGTGTACCCAAGAAGACTGAATGCTGTAATTAAATCAAAAGGTGCTTCAACAAAGTATTAGTTTAAGGGTGTGCACACTTATGCAACCAGCTTATTTTACTGTTTTATTTTTTATATTTTTCCCCTAACAGATTTGTTTTTCAATTGAATTATATATAGGTCACATTAAAGGTGGGAAAAGTTTTGAAATGATTTATTGTGGTCTCATTTTTTTATATCACAAAAACCTGGCATTTTAACAGGAGTGTGTACATTTTTTTGTATGTATATGCGCATAGAACGTGAGATGTATGAATACACACACACACAAACATAGATGTATTTATCTAGATATATTTTTCTGTATAGATATATGTACATCGAGATATCAAATGGGTCTTTGTAAAAAAAATTATACAGTTGTCTAGTATGGAAATAAAATGCTCCTGCTCCATATTAACATTATCTACTGGCATCTTTGCTAAGTGTGATATTATTGGTGTCTCAGCTTCCTTATTTGATGTTTAGTCACATCTGTTTTGCTGTTACAGGTAACAAAAAAACAAATCAGATGCCTTTTTTGCTTCTGAAAAGTTATAAAATACTAATAGTTTCAATGCTGACTTTTTTTTTCTTCCCATAATACAGCTTGGACCATTCCTGGATGCCAAACATGAGCAAGTTGAGGTGAGGAAGTGGTTCTCTTTCTAGAGATAGAACATTAAGTGCTTTAATGTGCATTTGATGCTTTTGGTGAAGTGCTATGGTGGCTTAACTGTGTAAGTAAGCTGATGTAACTATGCTTGTACAGTGCCTTTCCTCAAAAACACTCTTGTATGTACACATGCACACACAGCCATATTTTGAATAATTTATTGGCATTTGATTACCTGGCAAGTGGGCTCATTATCGGATCCTTTTCAGCAATGACCCGGACAGTAAAATGCAGATTGCCTCACAGTAAGACACTGTCCGGTTCAATTCTCAGCTAGAGTGTCTTCTGCGTGGAGACATGCATGAATGGGCATACCTTCGTTGAAGTTGTGCGTCAGGCCTGGCAAGCCTGTACGTAAAAATCAACTGCCAATCATTAGCGGACTGGAGTTCCACTGTGGTGACCCCTAACCGGGAAAAGCCGAAAGACACAAACAAACAGCAAATATTTTGTGTCAACAAATGTTTACAATGCAGACAAAGACAACTGCAGATTTATAAAACCATATTTTGAATGCATGAATGCATAGAATTTGGCAGTGACAACGGAATTCAAAAGTGGGTTTACAGTGTATAATAGGTTCATAAATATTCACTTGGCTGTTGATTTATTAGGACCATAAGAAGCCTAGACTTACATTACCAAGGTAATTTTTATCCCCTATATTTTACATATGAATAGCTCAGAGGCAGGCAGAACAAGGATATGCCGGGACATTGGCTTGTTGCCCCTATCAATGGGGTGCTGAAATGTGGGTGAATTTACAGTTTCTCATCCATTCATCCAAATTATGTTGAGAAGAATAAGAGAAGTATTTTGATTTATGTGTAGTGGAGGATGGTTCCATAGAAGAGGTATTTTCTGTGATACTTGTCTATCCCCCGGCATGTTCTATTTATTTTGGAATTGAAACTACTTTGTGATTTATATATGCCAGTACAAAAATATTCAAGTGTATCACACTTGTTTAACATAATATTTATAATACAGCTTTTGATGTCAAAGCAGAAAGAACACTAAAATGCGAAATGGGGAAGGCAAAGTGACTGCAGGATGCATAATGTACACACATTCAGTGTTCTAGCAATAACACTTATTTCCTGTGTGTGCTTTACCCTTTTCTTGGCAGCAGGCATAGGTGCATTCCTTAAGAAAAGACTCTTTCAGCTTGCTTTAGAACATGTTTAAAAAGTATCTTCTTGCCTGATTTCTGTTGGTAATTGATTCCATACAGCAGGTGGAAGCTTTGCAAATGCTTTTTCACTCATAGCCATCCTAAGTCTGTATCTAAATAGGGAAAGGGCATACTCATGTACATCCCCTTAGTGAATAGCTGTGGTGCCTGATTTTTAACTTGAATTTTAATGGGAGGAATGGCTAACTTGATGATTTTAAATATTTGGGAGGACAGTAATAGGGTTGGTCTTTCATTAACTGGTAGCCATTTTAACTTTGGAAAGAGTAAGCAATTATGAGTTCTTTGGTCAGCAAGTAATGTAAATCTGCAGATTTCTTTTAATTGCTGTTTGTATTTTTTATGTTAACCTGGAATGATGTTTTGATGGTGATTTTAGAACCATTGTATTGTCTGGGTTCCAAAGATGAGCCTGCATAACTTATGATGGCAGAGGTTATGGCTGACAATTTCAAATGCTGTGGTCTTGTCTATGAATAGTCTACCCTGCTAATCTAGATTCATCCAGTTATTGAAGATTTGATTCATGGTTTTGTATAAGTCAGAGTACATAAGGAGTTTCAGAAGCCATGTTGGGCATAAAAGCCTATATTTGTTATTGTGGTCTAGGACTTGGTTACAGCTTGTTTTTTGAAAACTTTTTGTAAGTGGGAAAAAGTTGGCTATTGGTCTAAATCCTTGCACTCCTTGGCATGAGATTTCTTAGGAAGAAGGATTGTTACTGAACGCTTGAACTGGGTAGGACCCCCCCAAAAAAAGTAATTAAATTGTAGATTTGAGAGGGGTACTGCACTTTGAACAGCTGTCAGTTTAAGAAAGTCTAAATGCAGCTTGGAGGAGGATGCACTGCTTTTCTCACTGAAAGTTCAGTAAGGATTCATCTTTTGAATGTTGGGGTGTCAGCTGCTGTTAAAGTTCAGAAATAAATAACAGAGAGATGTTCTTCGTGTTTCACTGTTGCAGTCATCACCTGTGGGTTATCCCTGCTGTGGTAGCCGTCGGCCGGCCCGAATACCAGAGTCGATGTTTTTCTGCGCCGTTACATCAGTCTTTCTTGCCGTGGAGCCCATAGCAGAAGCAGTTCACAAGTGTGCCGGTCGGTCGCTACCAGAGTTTGAATTACAGCTGAAAACGTCTAAAGGTAAGTGCCCCGTTGGGGATCCTTTTTTCTTGCACTAACAGATGTCCAAAAAAGTTAACAATTGTCTCGCCTGAGGAAAGCAGATGCCACACCGAGACTTCCATTCATACTGCTTCACTTGTTTAGGCCCAAACCATTATGTCCCCCGTTGCCGATTCTTTGCCCTCTTGAACACGAGAACCATTCGTCGTAGAGCTCTTCTTGTAGGCAGGTATTTTCGTCTTCCATCTTCACATTCTGAAATGGCGTCCGTAAGCCAACAATCCATAGGCATTCCAAAAAAACGTAGAGATAAAGGTGTAGAGACAGACCACACAAGGCTAAGCCTTCCGACGACTCTACCACAAAGCAGGTTGTCAGTTCTCCAGAATTCAGTGAGGCACTTATGCAGCCCCTGATGCCCGATACAATATCTACGCAGGCCTCTACTGAGACCCTTTTGGAATTCGATATGCCGCAGAAATATTCGTCTTCCGAGCTTTTGGTTGTCTCTGCTTCGATTCGGTTTGGAGCCGCGACACAGGCACCGGCTTCCGAGGAGGTCTTTCCCACTACCGAATCAAGACAAAAAAACGTCTTCTTACCCGACTACCGTTTCTCTCAGACCGATGGATACTCTTAGGCGTAGAAGCCAAGCCACTCCTAGAAAATCTACCTCTAGCTACCATCTTACTCCTGCTCCACCACCCCAAGCCCAAATGCTTAAAATGGCGGAGGATCTTATCTCCCTTATCAGGGCAGTCAAAAGAAAGACACCCTTCTCCTGAAATACTGACAGAACAGGATTCTAAGGAATTTGATTATTCAGATTTTAAAGAGGAACCACAATCTCTGACTGCTTATGATGATTCAGATGCAGAGGAATCCTTTCCTTCTGCCTCTTCACCAGAAGACCTTTCCTTTGGGGAAAACCTTCACACCCTCAGGGAACATTTTCACTGGGAATCCCAGGACTTCCCTAAGAAAAGACTTAGAGAGTTTCTAGACCTGCCCCAGCACAGACCCTTGGCCATCCCCCATATCTTAGAGTTGGTGGGTGATGTTTTCCATGAATCCAGCATAGCCCCTGACACCCTCCCACCTGCTCCCAGTAAACCTGACAGGTATTAGAGTACCAGATTCTCACAAATACCAGTACAGAAATCCTGCTGCAGACGCGGAGGTCATTACACAGGGACCTAAAGGAGCTAAGGCTAGTTCTGCTAAGAATCCTATTCCTTCTGACAAGGATTCCAGAGCTCTGGACAGATGGGTTAAAAAAGTGTACACCTCTGCAACCTTGGCTATCAGAGCACTCAGCTGTCAGTTCCATATGTTGAAATATCAGCAACACACTTTATAACTATTAAAGCAAAATATTTCAACCTTTCCTGACTGTGCCAATTCGAAAGAGTTAGCAGATTTAATGTACTCTACTTAAGTGGCCAAATGCTCATTGCACTGTGGATATGAAGCCCTAGAAGCATCAAGCAAAGCAGCAGTGTCAGGATCTGTCATTAGGAGACATGCATGGTTTAAGGAACAACCTCTCCTTGATCATGTCAAGTCTAAATTAATTGATGCACCCGTGGATAAGGACCGCTTGTTTGGAGTAAAATCAGAAGAGGTGCTTAAAAAGATGGAAGACAAAGCAAAATCTATGCAAACAGTGAAATATTTATTTCAGGTACAACCCCCTAGGTTCAGCAGAAATTTTCCCTGTAAGCACTGGTCCTTTCCTGCACCCAGCAGACAGGGGCAAAGTAAGCCATGGAGGGAGAGACCACCCAGGCCCCTATCCCAGAGACAGCACTGAACCAAACAGTGGACCACTTCTGCCCCAAACTCAGGGAGTTCTAAGCCATCCCTCTGTGGCAAAAACTTTCAATGACTCCCTCTCCCTCTGCAAAGAAAATTGGCTTTCTGTAACAAAGGACCAATGGGTCTTAAAGATCATTTTTCAGGAATACAAATTGTCCTTCAACAAACTCCGAATTCCAAGAGGGTACCCAGACTTACCTCCATATCAGTGGGCAGAGGCATTGAAACAAGTCCAAACTCTCATATCCCAAGGGGCAATAGATTCTGTCCCCTCAGGTCAAACAGGCAAAGGCTTTTATTCCAGACTATTCCTTGTTCCCAGAAAAGAGGGCACTTGGTGCCCCATCCTGGATTTATCCATTCTGAACACCTTCCTGGTGGTCCCCAAATTCAGAATGCTAACTTTGCAGCAGCTGCTGCCTATGCTGACAAAAAATGCCTGGTTAGCTACCGTAGACCTAAAAGATGCCTACCTCCACATCCCCATAAGGGAGTCCTGCAGGAAATTCCTTCGCTTCAGAGCAGGCTCACAACACTTTCAGTTCTCTGCACTACCCTTTGGCTTATCTACTGCTCCCAGGGTATTCACCAAATGCTTAGCCCAGCCATAGCCTTTTGCAGACAGAAAAATATACAAATTTACTCTTATCTGGACAACTGCCTCATTCAGGCAGATTGCAAAGAAAAGCTCCCCAAGGACCTCCTCTTTGTCAAAACCCTCCTAACCTCCTTTAGGGTACACCATCAACAAGAAGAAATCAAGGCAAACACCCTCCAGGAAGATCATTTTCTTGGGAGCACTGCTGGACACAGCATCCCAAATGGCCTTCTTATCCCCAGAAAAGCAGAGCTTCCTGCTTTTCTATTTTACCCAGCTGGCTTCCAGAAGTCGCCTCACTGCGAGGAAGTTCCTGCAAGCCTTGGGGTACATGGTATCTTGCATCCTTCTAATTCCTCTGGCCAGGCTTCAAATGAGAAAAATTCAGTGGTACCTAAAGAATCTTTGGTGCCAGCACTCTCAACCTCTAGAGACCTCCTTACCTCTGATCCCCTGTATAAGGGCCGAGTTTCTCTGGTGGGTGGGGGCCTGTGTCTAGAACAAGGGTCTTTCTTTCACCCTCTGCCCAACCGGGCAGACCATTACCACCGACTCCTCAGACATAGCTTGGGGCTCTCACCTAGAAGGCAGGTGTACCCAAGGTCTTTGGGATGCCCAGCACCTTCCCTTACTCATCAACCAGAAGGAAATGATGGCAGTACAAAAGGCTCTGACATCCTTCAAACCCCATCTCAAGCCAGGGGTTCTCCTTATCAAAACAGACAACACCACAGTAATGTGGTACATCAACAAACAGGGAGGGACCCAATCTTACCCTCTATGCAGGCTAGCCATGAACCTCTGGCTGACAGCCTCTTCCATGGGACTGCACCTGATAGCCCAATACCTGACAGGGATCAACAACACCCTGGCAGACCACTTAAGCAGAAACTTACTGGACCCCACGAATGGCAGCTCCGCAGATAAATCTTTTTACAAATCAATTGGGCATGGGGGATTCTAGAGGTGGATCACTTTACTTCGCATCTCAACCGTCAGCTGAAAAAATTCTGTACCAGGGAGTACCACCACCTAGCAGGGAAGGTGGGTGCCTTGACCTTCCCCTGGAACACCCTCTTTGTGTATGCATTTTCTCCTCTGCCTCTTATTCCCAAGGTACTGATCAAAATAAGGGAGGAGAGACCAAAGGCCATCCTTATTGCTCCAGATTGGCCCAGACAACATTGGTATACCTTACTGCGCAGCGTGACCGTACAGACTCCCAGGCAGCTTCCCCTGATCTCAGACCTCTTAACTCAGGTGGGGGGGGGGGATGCTGCACCCAGACTTGCAGACTCTCACACTATCAGCATGGCTACTACTCTAAAGGCAAACAAGGGTCCCCCTTTTAAGCAAACAGGTCCTAGACATTATCACAGAGGTCAGAAGGCCCAGCACCAGAAAATCTTGCACGGGAAAATGGAAAAGTTTCTGCTCCTGGACCCAGTCCAGAGGGGCAATACCTCACAACCTTCCATCCCTCTTATCCTGGACTACCTAGCGGAGCTACTTAATAGTGGCCTCTTCTTCTCTTCTATTAAAATCCATGCCTCAGACGTTTCAGCTCGTTTTGATACAGAACAGCCCCTGTTCTCCCATCCTTTGATTAAACAGTTCCTCAGAGGGGCTTCTAATATCAGACCTCCCAGGAGGCCACCCACTTCAGCCTGGGACCTGAATTATGCTTTGAAAAAACTAACTTTACCACCCTTCGAACCTGCAGCTTCAGCAGAACTAAGATACCTCTCCTGGAAGACTGCTTTTCTCCTAGCTATCACCTCAGCCAGTAGGGTTTCGGAACTTCAGGCACTGATGGCCATTGAGCCCTTAATCATCTTCCATGCAGACAGGATCTCCCTGAGGACTAATCCCTCCTTTATGCCCAAGGTGGTATCTAATGTAACTCTCAACCAGGCCATACATCTACCCACCTTCTTTCCTAACCCTCAGAACAAGGGGGGAAGAATTCTGCACTCACTAGATGTGCACAGACAGCTCAGATACTATCTGGACCATACTAAACCCTTCAGGAAAACAGACCAACTACTTGTCAGCTTTGCCCCAGGGGCAGAGGGGAAGTCCATTTCCAAACAAACAATTTCCAAATGGATATCACACTGTATCCATTTCTGCTACAGATTGCATGGGAACCCCCCCCCCCACCAAGTCTATTCAAACCCATTCCACTAGGGCAGCTTCCACTTCCACAGCATTCCTCAGAGGAGTCCCCACCAGGGACATCCTGGAAGCTGCCACCTGGACTTCTGCCCATACCTTTACCAGGCATTACCACCTACCTCTATTTTCTAAGGCTAGGGCAGGGTTTGCTTCTGCAGTTCTACAGGGCTTGCTGACCCATTCCTAGGTCTCTTGCTAATCCTACCACCCCTCTCCTCAGCTTTGAGATTCCTCCCACAGGTGATGACTGTAACAGTGAAACATGAAGAACATAGTACAGTTGTGTACACTTACCATAAATGTAGATGTTCGAGTGTATTCACTGTTGCAGTCCTGGTTTCCCACCCTCCTTCCCCCTTTACCATATTTACTCTGGCCTCTGACTGGTTAGTGCAAGAAAAACTGATGTAATGGCATCCGCTGCCTTCCTTTATAGCACTGACGACCTGATGTCAGCCAGCAAGCGACAGCAGCTGACGCAGAAAAACATTGACTCTGGTGTTCGGGTCGGCTGAGGGCTACCACAGCAGGGATCACCCACAAGTGATGACTGGAACAGTGAATACACTTGAACATCTACATTTATGGTAAGTGTACACAACTGTACTTTTTACCTTTTAGTCTTCAGTCAAGAATAACTCTTTAGGGTGCACAAAGTACTTGTTTATTGCATAAAGCGCTGGTGTACTGCCTACTAAAATTTTCAGATCAGTCTCAAAGAATAAAGGCAAGTACTTTTTCTGATCAATTTCGTCCATGCAGAACTTTGACGTAACATAGCTTTTAACAAATAATAAAATTTTAAATATATTATGTCCTTGTGATCCTCGCTTAGAGCTTCACTTGAACACTTGACAAATACGCCTTTTAAACCACAGACCATGTGTGCTTAATATTGGCTTGCAACTTTTTAACATTTGGTACCAGTGAACACTATCTCACATTCATCCTTGCAAGACTCATCCTCCGGCCAAGGCCACAGCGTACTGTTGATTAATCTGGTTTCCATGAATACCTGACACTTTTAAACATAACATCCCTTAACTCTTTCAGCATCTATTTTGCCTTCAGCGTCTGCCAGTACAGAGAGGATACAATTGTGAGACATTTGAAATATAAAGCTACTACGTGAAATTATATCTTGCATAATCATGCATCTGTTTTTCAGTTTGCTTTTAACATAAACATATTACAGTTTATTTGTCTCATTTGTGAAGAAACTACAAGTTAATATGCATTTTGTGAAGAATAAACATGAGTCTTATTAAGCTTCCATAACAGTCCACCCTCTGACACTATGAGTGGCGTCCACAATTATATTGTTTTTTTTTTTAATTTGATAAAATATGCTTCGGCATCATAATATTTATCAGCTTTAGAATTTTTTTTTGTCATTGTGTGTGCAGGTGAGGTTAAGCATTTTGTAATCACAGTCTTTAGAACAGAAAATACTAAGACAACTAAAAGAATAATACCAGTTATTCTAATTATAGCTTGTACTATACTAGCTCCGAGGTTACCAAATGCACTGCCCCACCATCTAAAAATTGTCCACTGTTTAGAGGTACTGTCCAGATCCCTTCCCCTTTGCTCCATGAAACTGGCTAACTTTTTTTTCATCATGACAGTTACTAATATAAAACAACAACTTCCTAATAGGGCACATAACCCCCTTGGCAGCTAGCATTATGCTGAGAGCCAGCCAGTTTTGTAAGACCATCATTTGAGTTTGTCATTTCTCAGTTTGCCATTCTGATGTGATATGAAGTATGGTTTGCTGCCTCTTGAATTTGAGCAAGCATGGTGATTTCAAGCATTGTCCTTTGCACTCCTTACCCAGGAGTAAAGACTAAAAATACTTGCTCTGTCCAGTGAATTGCTAATTTATTTTTCAGTCTGCCTGCTGGAGGGTTCTCAAAATGTTGAATAGCAGGAGTGGCATAACCTACAAAACAACACCCAGACCAGTTTGTAGACAACCATGGTTAGGTACGATCACCACAAATGTAGTAGTGGTCCTCTATCATGCCCATGCCATGCCCCCAGTCATAGCTTTTTATGTATAACAAGTTCAACACACTTTCATGCCTGGTGTAATTGTATCTGCTGGCTTCCAATGGTACAGTCCCATTTCTGGCATAACATGTGTCTCCACAATTTGTGGCTGCAAGCTGAAGAGACACAACCTTTGAAAAGTCAGTCACATTATGCCAAGTTAGATTAATGTCACTAAGTTCCTTTTGAAATGTCACTTGAGATGTAGGGATTGGAATCATGGGAATCCCTGCCTTAGAATGATACGGTATAAGTCCACAGCATGGTGTCAAAGTAGCAACATAAAACTGTTTTTTTTCTTGACCAGTTTATAAAAGGAAACAGCAGCAAAAATGAAGTAACTATACTTGTTGTTACTGGATTCATCATGGACTGTCGTCTGAGTTGATTTTCTCTTTTAATCCTTCACTGCAGCAGATAGTCATCCTTCGTGCTTCAGTCTTCTTTAGTTGACTAAGATGATTTGTCTGGGGCCCCCCACACGACACATTTTTCTACAATGCAATGATGGATCCAAGTTGGTAGTCCTGCACAGCAGATTGCAGTAAAGTGTTAAGCAGGACCTGGAAAGGGCCTTTCCACTTCAGACTCAAACAGTTCTTTCTCTGGAAAGTCTTGACATAAACCCAAGCAGTCGGTGACAGGGATGGTCAGGAGGTTGAGTAAGAGCTTCCCGTACAGTTCTGTGGTACTACTGCAAGAAATGAATAAGAGTTGTACAGTAAGACAATATAACATCCTCCGTTAGACTTGATTCTTTATTTGACACAGGGAGTAGCTGGAAGGGACATGGTTCTCCCCATTAAGATCTCACAGGGGCTCAATCTTCTTGTAGTGTTTAATGTACTCCTCATATTCATTAGTGCTAATGGAAATGCCTCTGCCCATTTAATGTTTGTCTCAGTACAAATCTTTGAAATCTTATTTTTAAGGGTCATATTGACCCCCTCTACTTGTTCAGATGACTGTGGATGCTTAGGATAGTGAAAGCTCAACTTAGTATTAAAAATCTTGCATAGCTCTCTAGTCAAGGAATTGTTAAAATTCTTACAAATGGGTTCGGAGCCGATCCCTTGGCTCCGAGTCGGCCGCTTTCACAAGCTCGAGGTTTTCGAGTAGCTCGAAGCCAAGACCCTATCCCATGATGCTCTATGCCTCACCTCAGATCTAGTTTGCCGCTGCAACAGATCAGAGGTCGAGAGTGGAGCTCGAGCCAGTATTTTCATATTTCTATATTTATTCTATATATTTCTATAGGAATTTTTCATAAAGTGTGTATTTTGTCCTAGTTAGCCATAGACTAGTATTTAGTCATTTTCTTTAATTATTTTCTGACAAAAATCTTCATTTATAGAGCGGCTGCTCTTAGGTCTTTCATTGGCCATGTTTTAGTTAGCCCTAACCCCTCTTAAGAGTGTTCATAGCTCTTTATAACTGTAACCTCTTAGTGTGAGAGTATTGTTCTTTATAACTGTTATAGCTGTTTGAATCTTTAACTGTTTATCTTAGAGTGTGGTGTTAGCCTAGCCAGTGTGTTTATTTGTCTAGGCAGTTTACATATATATATATATATACACACACTATCATATCAAAATGGCCAGACCATCCAGAGATCACCTGCATTTCTGGCTGGGAGCCAGTCATTTTCAGTTCCGGGCATTGCCCTTTGGTCTCACGACGGTCCCCAGAGTGTTTACCAAATGCATGGCAGTGGTTACGGCTCACCTGAGGCATCTAGGATTCCGAGTGTTTCTGTACCTGGACGACTGGCTCCTCACTGCCACCACCAGGCATCAACTAGTTCAATTCAGGGACCTCACTCTAAAACTGTGTTCCCAGTTAGGAATTACTATAAATTTCGACAAGTCTGCGTTGTTACCATCACAGGATATTTCCTTTATCGGAGCAGATTTAGACACCACCAGCGGCATGGTAAAACTGTCCCTGGAAAGAATAGTCACACTTCGACAAGAGGCATCAGACATTCTGGCATGAAACAAAGTACCAGCCTCTCAAGTTTTAAAACTGCTAGGTACTATGGCAGCAACTCTCATAGCAGTTCCTCTAGGGCACATGTACATCAGAATACTTCAGTGATTACTCTTCACCCAATGGTCTTACCAACAACTTCCGATGTCATGCTTGATAATCATTAGATTCAGGCAAAAAGGATCTACAATGGTGGTTGACCAGCCACGATGTTAACAGTAGGTCACCTATTTGTTCTTCCCCCGCCATCAACCTCGGTGACCATGGACGCTTCTCTGATAGGGGGGGGGGGAGCTTTTCCAAAGAAGAACAGCCCAAGGCACCTGGTCAGAGACAGAGTCACAATTGCACATCAATGTCCTGGAGATGAGAGCAGTACTTCCAAGACTCTCTTCCTCTGGGAGCGATTGCGATTCAGACCGACAACATGTCAGTAGTCTGGTATATCAACAAGCAAGGGGGAACCAAGTCTTATCCCCTATGCCAAGAGGCCCTAAGAGTCTGGCAGTGGGTTGTATCCACCGGGCGCTTTCTGATAGTGACGCACATGCCGAGGAAATCCAGCGTGATTGCGGACAAACTAAGCAGAGCTATTCTGATGCCGCACGGGTGGTCCCCTCAAAAATGAGGTAGCGGAAAGGATTTTCCGCAGATGGGGCTAGCCTTGCTGCGACCTGTTTGCATCTCCCATGAATGCCAAATGCAGAAGCTACTTTGCCCTGAATCCCCCACCAGGGGAAAACCCAAGGGATTCTCTCATCCACGTTTGGCCCCTGGGACTTCTGTATGCTTTTCCACCCATTCCTCTGATTCCAAAATTTCTGCAGAAAGCCAAAGTCTTGGGGAGGACTGTAATTCCTGATAGCCCCGTATTGGTCTTGACAGATTTGGTTCCCTTTCCTTCGACTCTACAAACTAGAGGAACTTTGGATTTTGGTCCCAGTTCCAGATCTGCTGACACATTCATCAGGGGCTCTTCATCCTTCACTTCACTCCCTCAAATTGACAGCTTGGCTGCTCCGATTTCCAGCATAGCCAGGTCCCACAATCTTTCCTCGGAAGTGCAGCATATCCTTGTATCTTCACACTCTGCTTCAACCAGAAAGTTATACGTCAGCAAGTGGAAGCGGTTCGCTTTGTGGGCTTCTCAAAATTAATATTGACCCGTACATTTCCCCAATTGCTAGCATATTAGAGTTCTTGACTAAACTTTTTAATGAAGGTGCTGCGGCAGCTACCATATGTGTTCAGTTGGCTGCAATTTTAAATTTTCACCTCTGATCGGAAGGCTCAAATATCATGTCTCACAGGTTATGTAGAGCCTCCTTAAAAGGAACCATACATCTTAGACCACCAGTTAGACAACCTTTCACTCCCTGGAACTTAAACTTTGTTCCATCTAGGATTATTCTTCCTCCATTTGAGCCTGCATCTTCCTGCCAACTAAAATTCCTGTCTTGGAAAACCATTTTCTTGGTGGCAATTACATCAGCACGCAGGGTGTATAAACTACAGGCTTTATCTGTTAAACCTCCATACTTGATTTTTCACCCTGACAGAGTGTCACTCTGGACTAATCCATCCTTCCTTCCAAAAGTTTGTTCAGAAGCTAATTTAAATCAAACAATTGAACTGCCAACCTTCTTCAGTAACCACTCCAACAAGTTGGAGTATATGTTGCACAAACTTGATGTACACAGACAACTTAGACTTTATTTGGATAGAACCAAAGAATTTAGAAAATCAGAACAACTTTTTGTCTCTCATTCAGATACAAAGAAAGGGCAGCCTGTGTCAAAAGTCACTCTTTCCAAATGGTTAACAGATTGTATAAAATTCACATACTCTTCCATGAATCAACCGCTAGAACATAAAGTGAAGGCGCACTCCACAAGGGCTGTTTCTACCTCTTCTGCTTACATGGCTAGACTGCTGTTAGATACAATATGTGCAGCTGCCACTTGGTCAAAACCACATACCTTCATTACGCATTACAAAGTAGATAAGGCCTCCAGGGACAGCGCTTCCTTTGGTTCCACTGTCCTCAAGAATATACTCCCATGAGCCACCCAGGATAAATGGTGCTTGGGACGCTACCCATTTGTAAGAATGAACGGCAAGATTGAACAACTTCAGATAAAGAAGTTATGTACTCACCATAACATTTCATGCGAGTTGTTCATCTCGCCTTCATTCTTTCATTCCCTCCTGCATTCCCCCTCCAGGCTTCTCGAAGAACGAGTAAGAGATTTGAGGTCTGGTAGGTTTTTGTATGGGATTTCTTTCTCAGGCTGGAGTTACACTCATGTTACTTATGTTGTATATTTTGGGATCAGCAAACTAGATCTGAGGTGAGGCAGAGAGCATCATGGGATAGGGACTTGGCCTCGAGCTACTCGAAAACCTTGAGCTTGTGAAAGCGACCCACTCAGAGCTGAGGGATCGGCTCCGAATTCATTTGTAAGAATGAAGGCAAGATGAACAGCTCACATCGAATGTTATGATGAGTACATAACTTCTTTTTTCCTGATCACTATCGATAGTACAAGGTACACCAAATCTAGGTATATATTCAAATACAGTTTTTTTAACAACTGCTACCGAATCTGCTTTGCGGCATGGGTAAGCTTTCACCCATGCAGAAAACATGCATACCACCACCAATATAAATTGAAATTATGGATCTTTGGCATCTGGGCAAAGTTCAGCTGCACATTAACAAAAGGTCTGCAAGGTGGTGATAAGCATGCAGCCCTAATGTTTGCATTTTTGCTAACATTATCTTTTAAACACACTGTACAATTATTAACATACTGAAGTATCAAAGAGGAGACATGAAGGGCATACCATCTTTGGGTAATTTGATTAAATAATGCTGTCTTACCTGCATGGGCTGGTAAATGATATGCCCTTAGTAGGTAAGGTAGCAAGAAGGCAGGCGCCACCAGTCAGCCATCTGGATGTTGCTGTAACCCATCTTCGGATTTATCTTTAAGCCACCTCTGAACTTTTCCCAGTGATGCTTCAGCTTGGAAAGCTGATACTCTCTTAAAATCAAATACATCATCACTGTTGATTTTTGTCAATAACCTCACATGTAAATTTGCACAAAGTCCTTCTACAACTTGCTTAGCAGCTTGATCTGCCAAATTATTTCCCTTTGAAACAGTATCCATACCATTTTGATGGTCACTACATTTAACTACTGATATTTTTTGTTTGGTAACAAAAGAGAATTTAAGAGAGTATTCACAAAAAAAATAATTTGTAATCTGAGTTCCTGCTGAGGTTGGAAATCCTCTGTAATTCCAAAGTTGCCCAAAATCATGTACTACACCAAAAGCATAATGACTGTTGCTGTAGACATTGGCTAACTCACAAGCCCTTTGGAGAGCCATTAACTCAGCTACCTGGGCAGAAAATCCATTTTCTAGTCTTTGTTGAAGCAAAACATCATTACTGGTGCAGACAGATATTCCTGCGACCAAATTATCATTTTGATCTCTTTCACAGAGACCATCTACAAGTAGGTCCACTTCATCGTTGGGTATAGGAGTATCCTTTAAGTCATTCCTAGGAGGTAGCAGATAATTAATCACACATACACACACACAATCATGGTGTTTACCATCCTCAGCAATAGGTAACAGAGATGCAGGATTTAGAACAGGACAGCTTATGAGAGAAATAGATGGATTAGAGAGATGAGTACGTTTATATTTAGTTAGGCGTGCAGTAGAGAGGGGTTGAGCTTTCATTTTTAGTGAGAGAGATGATATAGAATGAAGAACCGCTACTGTAAGGTCATGCCCGAGCACCAGTGATTGTGCAAGATCGACTAGAATGGTGGCAGCCGCCACTGCGCTTAAACATGGTGGGAATCCCTTTGTAGCAAAATCAAGTGCAATACTATAATTTGTCCTCATGTTTCTGGGCAAGCACTCCCTGAGCAAATCCATTTCTTTTACAACAAAATAAATAAAAGTCTTTCCATAATCTGGTAACCCTAAAGCTGGAGCAGTAGCTAAAGCTTGCTTTAAATTCTGAGATGAATTTTCCTCTTCACTATCCCAAGGGAGGGGACTGTGGTATATCCTGTTTTAAAAGACTTGTCAAATGATTAGCAATTTATGCACAGTTAGAAATCCACTGTCTGCAATATCCTGTCATACCTAAGAACGATCTAAGTTAACACTGAGTGGTTGGACATGGGGCTTTAACTACTGCCTCAATATGAGATGGTAACATCTGCCTGATACCCTGAGATATCAGATGACCAAGATAAAGTACCTGAGATGAACATAGCTGTAAATTTTCTCTTGACACCCTATGTCCTGTTTCTGCAAGAATAGTTAAAAGATGCATTGTATCCTGCTGACACTGCTGAAAAGAATCTGATGCTATTAGTAAATCATCTACATATTGCATTAACACAGATCCACCTGGAAATGTCAGATTTTCCAAATCCTTTTTTTAGAATTTGAGAAAATAATAAAAGAGATTTAGCGTATCCCTGTGGTAACTGTGCCCATGTATACTGCTGTCTCTTGGAAGTAAAGGAAAACAGAAACTGGCTTTCAGGGTGGATAGGTATAGAAATGAATGCTGAACACAGATCTGTCATGAAAAAAATATTTTGCTGTATGTGGTATGCAACTTAGTATTGTTGCTGGATTTGGAACCATGGGAAAAGTCAGTAATACTGGATTGTTTACAGCCCTCAAATCTAGTTGCACAAACCTGTAAGTATCCTTTCCTGGCTTTTTGAACTTATTACTTACCAAAACAACAGAGGCCTCCAAAGCAGACACCCAGAAATACACCCCCACAAAACACAACACCTACAACACATACCTCAAGCAACAGGTGTGTCACACATTCACAGCCCCTAAGGCAAAATACTATGCCAGAGACATTAGTAATAGGTGACTCTATAGTCAGACACACCGATGTTCCACTTACCAGGCTGAATAAGGAGAGGGTAACGGTGAGCTGCCTATCGGGGGCTAGGATCCGCCACATTACACACGCACTCAGGTCACTCCAAAGCAAGTACCAATATGATTCAGTCATTGTCCATGCGGGTGTGAATGACCTGAGACGTACCTCCCTGGACTACATGAAAAGAGACATTGAGGAGCTCTCTGATTATGTAGCCCAGACTGGTATGACCCTGACCCTGAGCAGCATCCTGCCTTCGCCAAGAATGATGCCTCAGTACAAAGACAAAATGATCAGTTTTAACAATTGGCTTAATCACTGGTGTCATTCTAGGGGATCCAATGTCTGTCAGCCTGGGATGATATGCTGGACAAGCCACGTTGCCAAGGGATGGCTTGCACCTGTCACCACTGGGCTTCCGGATACTGGCCAAGGCTCTTGCCACCCCCATAGTGCCTTTTTTAGGCAATGCTCAAAGGACAAATCAACCGCCATAAAAAACAAAAATGGAAAAAAATTAAGGGTAATGCTGCTCAACGCCAGAAGTCTAAATCTCAAGATGCAGGCACTCGAAGCACTTCTCAGTATGGAGAACATCGATGTCTGTGCAGTAACTGAAACCTGGTTCAAGGCTCCTGAGAGTACTCCAGCACTACCAGGCTATACCTCATATCATGCATTTCGGCCTCAAGTTCCAGGCCGAACCACAAAGGGAGGGGGAGTGTCCATTTTCATAAAGACACCTACACCTCTCGATTGGTGGCTGCTCATGAAGCATCAGAAACCATACAAGTTTTACTCACCATAGGTAAAACTGCCATACAACTGGTCGCATGTTATAGAACACCCTCCCAATCCCAGGAATCCCATCAAGCATTCCTGAAAACACTGGAGGATATGAATGTCACACCAAACACCATCATATTGGGTGACTTCAATTACCCACCATAGACTGGGCCCACTATTCTAGCCCTAACACCCTGGCCCAAAGATTCCTGGAATTCATAAACTCAAATGCTATGGAGCAACTGGTCACCTCTCCTACGAGGAGATAATATACTTGACCTGATTATCACAAACATGGGGTCCAAATGCTCCACTTTGGATATAAACCCTTCACTAGTAAGATCTGATCATAAACTGATCACGTTGAATGTACATATCCCACCCCACCCCCAGAACAAAAGACTACAGTGAAAAACTTCTCAAAAGCTGACTTTGAGCTCCTTAAGTCGGAAATGATATCCTTTAAGCCTACTGGGTCAATGGAAACCACATCCCAAAATGCTGAATCCTTCACAAAAGCCTTCTATGGACATCTCCAGGAATGCATGGATCAGGCAATCCCAACTAAAACCAAGACCCTCTCCACCAAGGGAAAACGCCCGGTTTGGTGGACCCGCTATAAACAAACTGTACAACAAAGAAGGAAGCTGCTGCAGGACAGAGCCAAATCCCACAAGGAAAGGCTTCCCTGATCAGCACAAGTAAAAACTACGCTCTCATAAAACATCTAAAGCAAACTTTGAGAAAAAGATTGCCAAGGATACCAAAGACAATCATAAAGCCTTCTTCAATTATGTCAGAACCTTGGGAGGAAATTCTCAGATATGCTCTGAGCTGGTACACAATAACAAAAATTCACTGACCCTACTGACATTGCCAACATTCTGGCAGATAGGTTCAGTGCAAATTTCTCCCTCCCTCACCCCTAAAGATGAAGTAACTATCCCTGCTGAATGTAACCTACCTGTCATCACAGACACACAGGTGAAATCAGCACTCAACAAGGCAAAAAACACAGCATCTATGGGACCCGATGGTATCCCGGTTGCGTGTTACGTGAACTCAAGATGAACTAAACCCGCCCTAAGAACTTTATTCAATCTTAGCCTCACTACAGGATATGTACCTGAACACTGGCGCACAGCAACAGTGGTCCCACTCCACAAAGGGGGAAATTCAACTGACCCAGGTAACTACCGCCCCATAAGTTTGACCAGCCTGATCTGTAAGGCTATGGAAAGGATCATCATGGAACTCATAAATGGCGACATTGGTGATCTGCAGACCCTTGATCCCACACAGTTCGGTTTTGTAAAAGGCAGATCCTGCCTCTTAAACCTGGTTGACTTCTTTGAGACAGTCACTAGTGCCATCGATGAGGGCAAGGCTGTCCACACTGCCTATTTGGACTTGGCTAAGGCCTTTGACACAATACCACACTCTGGCATCATCGACAAGCTCAGCAGCCTAAATGTAAATCCATATGTCACAAGATGGGTAGCAAATTGGCTAAAAAACAGAACCCATAAGGTTAAAATTGCTGGAGCCATGTCAGACTCAAAACCCGTCACAAGTGGTGTCCCACAGGGCTCAGTCTTGGGTCCACTCCTATTCGGCATTTATTTTTCAGATGTGAAAGCAAACATGGAAGGATTATGGCTGACAAAGTTTGCAGATGACTGCAAACTGGGCGCCATAGTGGATTCACCTGCTGACACACACATCCTACAGAAAGGTCTCACTGAAACGGACAACTGGTGCCGGAATCATGGCCTCAAACTTAACGCCAAAAAATGTATAGTCATCCCCTTTGGGAAAAACAAAGTACCCACAAACTATCATGTAGACAATAACCCACTGAATACAGAAGATGTAATCAGAGACCTGGGGACTCAAGTCGATAGTGACCTCTCCTTTGACAACCATGTTGCCAAAGTGGTCAGAAAGACTTTCTACCTAGCCCATCTCATCATGAAGGGATTCTCATCCAGATCAAAGGAGGTCATTGTACCTCTGTATTCCTCCCTCATCAGGCCCATGATCGAATATAATGCTCCATTTGGGATGTATCTCACCCGGCACATGCAGCAACTGGAAAGACCCCAGAAGTACCTCACCAAGAGGATCATAGGTCTAAAACATGTGCCTTATCCAGCTAGATTAAAGAAACTCCAGCTCTATTCAGTAGCATACCGCCTGCTCAGAGGTGATTTGTGCCTAACATACAGGGCCATGTCCAACCAGGAATTGATGGACATGCTCCATCTCAAAAAATCCAAATCCACCAGAACCACACGAGCTAAAGATTTCAACCTATGCACAAATATGAATAGGACATGCTGGAGGGATAGATTCATAACACAGAGGTTACCCATACTCTGGAACAAAATCCCAGTTCACGTGAGACAGAGCCCTTCATTGGCACTGTTCAAGAAAAATCTCGATACATGGATGGGAGATCGCAAGTTTACCCCGGGAGTGACCTCAGTGTCACTACTAGACAGAGGTATAGTTTACTAAATAATGGGGTTCCACATGTGTCACTACTAGAGAGGCGCAACTACATAGTATGGGGTGGCGTAAAGCCACATCACTGTTGGCTAGGCTTGTAAATGCCCCCAGGCAGATAGCCTAGTACACTACTATGAAACTATAAGAAGTCCCATTGTATAGGGACAAAGCACTTAATTAGTTTTATTACTGTATTTTTAATAAAGCAGTGTTTTTAGAAAAAGTACTTGAAGGTTCTGAATTTGTTGCCTGACTGCAGTGATTTATTGGACAGTTGGGCCACTTATGAATTGCTGTGTTTCTGCACACTTGTAGTTTTATTTTCCACAGGGACAATAGGAATATTACAAGGGCTTTTAGCTGCCACTGTTGTTCCTTGTTGTATCAAGGACTGAATTACAGGTTTGATTCCCTACTCTGCTTTTGGCTTCAATGGATATTGCGGAACTCTAGGGGAGGTTTCAATGGATTTAATTTTATTTTTACTGATTCTGCAGATTTTAAAATACATACTTCATTAGCATGTTTAGCGCATTAGTTAGCAGATGCCTGCTGCAGCAGTTTTTTTAGCTGTCTGTATGCCTTCAACAGGCTGTTTCTCAACCTTTGCTAAGACTGCTAATAGTTTCTCCTCTGATTCTGTTGGAGCATTCAAATACACCCCTTTTGGTGTACAGTAAATAGTACAACCCAGTTTGCATAGCAAGTGTCTCCCTTGCAAATTTTCCGGTGCAGTAGTACTCAAAAGGAAAGAATGCCTTTTTTTTAAGTCCGTCCTAAAGAAATGGGTATAGGTTTTGAAACAGGATATGTAGCAGTAGCATTTTTTACTTTAACAGCCTTTACTTTATGTTTTGATACTGGTATCTGACTGTCTGAGGTAATGTTTAATACAGACCTAATGGCTCCAGTGTCTAGCAGGAAAGATTTATGTTTTTTATTTATTTCTTAACATAGGGTCCTTTTTGGTCTATTGGCAGCAGAGGATTAAGATTTATTTCTGTTTTATTATTCTGACATAATATGGTGACTCCTGACTCCTTCCAGTTTGAGAGATGGTGGAGGAAATGCAGCATTGTTATAATTTGGCTGCCATTCAGTCCAGGTATCTTGGACACTCTGCATTCGCTTGTGTGGGCAATCTCCTCTCCAGTGTCCTGTTTCTCCACAATTCAAGCAAGATCCATCTGATGAGGCAGGAGGGGCAGTGCCCAACCCATTGTTGCCAACCAGCTGCACTGTGTTCCCCTCGACCAGCACTTTTACTAAATCCTCTAGCAATTTTTCTCCCCCTTCCCCTGCTTCATCCCCTTGGGGCTTCTAGCTGTCTTATTTGCAAAGCTAACAGCTTTTCCTCTGTATCCTTTTTCCAATTTTTCTGATACTCAGCCCAATGATTTGCAGCACTTAGTAAGGACTCCATGTCCTTTCCCTGCCAGTCTACAAGCACTTGCTTTATTTGATTTTGTACAGGGGTTTGCAAATCCTGCACAAAAGCAGCTGCAATAGCTGGCTTAGCTTTTTTTTTTTGGTGTGGTATGTTTAACTGTCTAGCAAACACTGCTTTAAGATGACTCATATCTGCAGGGGCTTCCCTTTTATTTTGCTTACATGCCTGTATCTTAGATCAATTTGTCAACTTTTGTAATTTTATTTAACAATGCTGTCCTTTTGTCTATTAGTGCATCCCCTGTGAGAGTAAAATGTGTTATTTCAGCCTTTTTAAGTAACTGTTTTCTTATTTTATCTGAAACAAATATCCGAAGCAGCTGGTTTAAATATGCAAATTAGGGTTATAACATTCACAAACACTGTCTCTATTGTAGTTTTTAATTTCTCCTTAAACCTTAACGGATCTTCTCTAATATTTGGAAAACTTTTGGATGTAGTATGCAAATCAGCAGGGGTTCAAGGGAGATGAACAAGAGTTCTTTTAGCCCCCAATATTTCCCTAAGAGGTGCCAAAAGATCCTCTCCAGAGGCAACAACCTCTTGTCATACCCTGTCATGTGAGCTTGTGTGGTGAGCTATGGGTGTAGCAAATACTAGTGCTCCTGTTGGAGAGGTAGGGTTTTGTTGAAAATGAGGAGACGAAGAAGCAGAATATGAAGAAACCTCCCCAGCTGCAGATGCCTGCTCGGAAGATGAAAAGGGGAATTAGGTTGAGATGTAACAGTACCGCACTGACCTGGTGTCCACTGGACAGTTGTCCAAAATGCAGTGGTCTGAGAAACAGCAGAATCTTGTACAGGAGCCACCCATACCAGTAAATATGGGGAGTGGGTGCAGTAGCTACTGGAGGATTATCATCCCCTTCTGAAGTATCTGGCTTTTGGCCATCGCCAGCTTTTTCCAAGCCTGCTAAGACAGGATAAAGTGACCCATTTTTACTGGTCTGTATTGCCTTCTTAACCTCTTTTACCTATGGTAATAACTTCTTATTAGTATCCTGTAATCCCCTTAATGCTGATTCTGTTTCCATTTTAAGAGCTTCAGTATACCAAGAAAAAATACTGCCCATTGCTCCCCACATACCTTGTTTTTCTTTTGTTTTTTTTTTCCAAAATACCTTCCAAATTCTCTAGTTTATTCTTATCATAAGTATCATTTAATGGAAATACTTTATCAGAGCAGTTTTTAGGAAACTGAAACCACTCATTCAAATACTTACAACTTTCCTTTCCATAATTATGATGCATAAAATATGCACGTGTACCCTTTACAGGGATTTGATCCTCCTTAACTTTGATCCCAGTGTTCCTTGTAGATCTTGGAGCCTGGTAATTCAGAAAAGAAAAATGACCACATCAATTGACACACCATTTAGGGAGGAAAGGGTTGGGATTCTGTTGTTGTGCAGTAACTGAGGAAAGGTTTCAATCAGCCTTTTCACACAGCTTCCCCTTGTTTTCATCCCCATTACAAGGTCAAAATGTACAACTCCAGCATTGTAATCAAGATAATGAGGAGGATAGGTACTGTATCCAGAAATGACCACTCTTTCGGACTTTCTCTGAGAGTACTTTCGCACAGTCACACCAACGTCCCCACATGCTGTGGTCTCAGACTTGATTACCAGCACACCTTCACCTATGTTAGAATATGTTGTAGGCTCATAAATTTGGTTTATCCACAGGCACACATCTATGTCCCAACATGCTATAGGCTTATGAACTTGATTTATCCACACGCGCACACACACACACACACACACACACACACACACACACACACACACACACACACACACACACATGTCCCATCATGCTATAGTTCATGAACTTGATTTAACTTTAAGCTCTCTTTCTTCCTCTTTCTCTCTTTTCACTCTTTCATGCCTCTTACAATTTAGTCTTGAGGGTACTGCCGTCAACGCAAGCTGTTAATTTTTTCCTTTGTTGTATGCACATCCACATTAATAAACTTTTTCTTATTTCCTGTGTGGTCCTCCCACTATTACTTTATATATACCTAACAGGCAAACTCAGTCATTCAGCAAAACAGTTATTCACTCATTCCACTTTTTTAGCTACAATTATTTTAGAAAAAAACATTTTCCACAAATCCATTTTCCCCATTTTTAGTCTAGCATGTTTGCATACTCTGAATAGTTAACAGCTTTATTTGGGTATCCGAATCTCTGACTGTTCCATACAAAGCATTGTAGAATTCACAGAAGAATTTTCTGTATTGGGCCCTTATAATTTATTTCACTCTGCCCTGCAGCAGTACCAAAGTTCAGAATCTGAGTCATGGCACCAAATGTAAGGTTCAGAAATAAATAACAGTGTCTTACCTTTTAGTCTTGAATCAAGAATCACACTTCAGGATGTGCACAATACTTGATTATTCCATAAACAGTGCTGTGAGACTGTGTACTAAAATTTTCAGATCAGTCTCAAATAATAAAGGAGAAAACTTTATATACTTTTTCTTATCAATTTCATGCATACAGAACTTTGACGTAACATAGCTTTTAACAAATAATAATATTTTTTTAAATATTTTTTTGTCCTCGTGATCCTCAATTAGAGCTTCGCATGACTGCTTGACAATATGCCTTTTAAACCATAGACCACCTGTGCTTAAGATTTATTGGCTTGCAACTTTTTAACATTTGGTACCAGTAAACACTATCTCATAGACATCCTTGCAAGGATTCATCCCCCAGCCTGAGAAGGACAGAGTGTACTGTTGATTAATATGGTTTCCACGGATACCTGATACTTTTAAACATAACATCCCTGTAAATCCTTCACTTAACTGGCCTTCAACTAACTGTCAGTACAGAGAGGTTGCAATTTTAAGACACTTGAAATATAAAACTACTACTTATGTGAAACTATATCTTGCATAATCATGCAGCTATTTTTCTGTTTGCTTTTAACATAAACATTTTATTTGACTCATTTGTGAAGAAACTAGAAATTAATATGCATTTTTTTGAGGAATAATCATGAAACATAACCTTCCATAATACTGCTAATGTGTAAAGTTGGGAAGGTGATGATTGATAAGGTTGTGAGGAATTAAGAATCAGCTGGGTTTGGTAAGGAGGGAACTTGTTTATACCTTAAGGTTTCTATTAGAAGTACCTATAGTTGTTAATACAATTTTGGTTTTCTTTAACTGCCTTAATGAAATCTCTGAGGATTGTACAGTACTTCCTTAAGTTCCTTTATGTCTTTCCAGAAGTATTTTGGTTTGCTGACAAAATATTCCTGCCTATTTCTTATGAAAGTCACTTTTGCAGAATTAATTGCTCTCCTGGCTTTTTTCATTCTGCTCTGTGGAATTTTGGTGTAGCTGAGCATTGGATTCCTGTTGCCTTATCCTTATCTTCCAGAATTTTTATTTATTTTTTTAATTTGGGCATTTTTGTCGTCTCAGTCCCCTTTTGCTAAGAGGGAAGTCTGCATTTTCTAAGATGAAAAGTTTCTCAAGAAAGTAGTTTAAAGCTGTGCTGAAATCAGTGAGGTTTAATATGGGGGAATCAGTCTAGAGTGTGGGTAATCATGGCAGTAAGTGTATCATAAATGTGTGTACTAATTATGTGCAAGACTCCTATTTCTAACATTTAACTTATTTCAAGCAGAAATTTAGGTAATTGAGGAACCTGCTCATCCTAGCCAAGGGTTTATTTTCTTTGTATTACATATTCCATTTTCCTGGTCTCAGATCTCCATGTATTTGCCATTCCCAGAGAGCACTCACTGGCTAGACGTGCAGAGCATTGAGAAGGCCTTCTTACTCAGCACTGTTTATGTTACCAGTACTGATGGGAGTACTCCCATCACTTTTCAGATGTGTCCTCCTTGGGTATCACTGGCTGTCCTTATTTTATGGCTTATACAGTGTTTCATCTTTATAATGTTTGGGGGGGTGATTAGCAATTTCACATTTTATGTAAATGCAGTTTTAAGAAACACCCCATCTCTATCACTTACTGTAAATGAGCACTTTCATCTTTCTGGATGATTTTTCACCCCAAATGTCTTCTGTTTGTATTCCTTTTACACATTAGACATTTTAATTATCCGTGGCATTTTGTACTATTAGGGATGCATAAAACTATTAGTTCCTTGAGGGTAACAGTAGTTTTTTAGTTATGTAGAATCTGGCTTTGGTTTCAGGTTTGACACTACTGTGATTTACTGGAAATATGTCTTGTTGTTTGCTGCTCTAATTTTATCCTGATTGGACTAAATGTTAACAAAACACCTCAAAGCTACATAATTGAGGTTCTTCTGAAGAAGTCTTGAAACGAAAATGCGGTGATTCAGTTAAAGCTTCAAGTTTTTTGCTGGTCTTTTAATAAATTGTTTATTTTGCACTGGACACACTACTTCACAAGTGATTTTGTATTTTACTGGTTTCCCTTTTGGGGTTGCACTTGTTTAATTTTGTGTTTTTGATTTTTAGAATTATCATGCAATTTTTTATATGCCCTACTAATAATCCCTTAACAACAGATTCTGTTCTAGCAACAACTAAAATTCTGCTACCTGGCACTCCCCTATCCCCTTTTCTTAGTTTCATAGTTTCATAGTAGTGTACTAGGCTATCTGCCCGGGGGCATTTATAAGCCTAGCCAACAGTGATGTGGCTTTACGCCACCCCATACTATATAGTTGCGCCTCTCTAGTAGTGACACATGTGGGACCCCATTATTTAGTAAACTATACCTCTGTCTAGTAGTGACACTGAGGTCACTCCCGGGGTAAACTTGCGATCTCCCATCCATGCATCGAGATTTTTCTTGAACAGTGCCAATGAAGGGCTCTGTCTCACATGAACTGGGATTTTGTTCCAGAGTATGGGTAACCTCTGTGTTATGAATCTATCCCTCCAGCATGTCCTATTCATATTTGTGCAGAGGTTGAAATCTTTAGCTCGTGTGGTTCTGGTGGATTTGGATCTTTTGAGATGGAGCATGTCCATCAATTCCTGGTTGGACATGGCCCTGTATGTTAGGCACAAATCACCTCTGAGCAGGCGGTATGCTACTGAATAGAGCTGGAGTTTCTTTAATCTAGCTGGATAAGGCACATGTTTGAGACCTATGATCCTCTTGGTGAGGTACTTCTGGGGTCTTTCCAGTTGTTGCATGTGCCGGGTGAGATACATCCCAAATGGAGCATTATATTCAATCATGGGCCTGACAAGGGAGGAATATAGAGGTACAATGACCTCCTTTGATCTGGATGAGAATCCCTTCATGATGAGATGGGCAAGGTAGAATGTCTTTCTGACCACTTTGGCAACATGGTTGTCAAAGGAGAGGTCACTATCGACTTGAGTCCCCAGGTCTCTGATTACTTCTTCCGTATTCAGTGGGTTATTGTCTACGTGATAATTTGTGGGTACTTTGTTTTTCCCAAAGGGATGACTATACATTTTTGGCGTTAAGTTTGAGGCCATGATTCCGGCACCAGTTGTCCGTTTCAGTGAGACCTTTCTGTAGGATGTGTGTGTCGGCAGGTGAATCAACTATGGCACCCAGTTTGCAGTCATCTGCAAACTTTGTCAGCCATAATCCTTCCATATTTGCTTTCACATCTGAGAAGTAAATGCCCAATAAGTGGACCCAAGACTGAGCCCTGTGGGACACCACTTGTGACTGGTTTTGAGTCTGACATGGCTGCAGCAATTTTAACCTTATGGGTTCTGTTTTTAGCCAGTTTGCTACCCATCTTGTGACATATGGATTTACATTTAGGCTGCTGAGCTTGTCAATGATGCCAGAGTGTGGTATCGTGTCAAAGGCCTTAGCCAAGTCCAAATAGGCAGTGTGGACAGCCTTGCCCTCATCGATGGCACTAGTGACTGTCTCAAAGAAGTCAACCAGGTTTAAGAGGCAGGATCTGCCTTTTACAAAACCGAACTGTGTGGGATCAAGGGTCTGCAGATCCCCAATGTCGCCATTTATGAGTTCCATGATGATTCTTTCCATAGCCTTACAGACCAGGCTGGTCAAACTTATGGGGCGGTAGTTACCTGGGTCAGTAGAATTTCCCCTTTGTGGAGTGGGACCACTGTTGCTGTGCGCCAGTGTTCAGGTACATATCCTGTAGTGAGGCTAAGATTGAATAGAGTTCTTAGGGGGTTTAGTTCATCTTGGAGTTCACGTAACACGCAACCGGGATACCATCGGGTCCCATAGATGCTGTGTTTTGCCTTGTTGAGTGCTGATTTCACCTGTGTGTCTGTGATGACAGGTAGGTTACATTCAGCAGGGATAATTACTTCATCTTTAGGGGTGAGGGAGGGAGAAATTTGCACTGAACCTATCTGCCAGAATGTTGGCAATGTCAGTAGGGTCAGTGAATTTTTGTCATTGTGTACTAGCTCAGAGCATATCTGAGAATTTCCTCCCAAGGTTCTGACATAATTGAAGAAGGCTTTGTGATTGTCTTTGGTATCCTTGGCAATCTTTTTCTCAAAGTTTGCTTTAGATGTTTTTATGAGAGAACGTAGTTTTACTTGTGCTGATCAGGAAGCCTTTCCCTTGTGGGATTTGGCTTTGTCCTGCAGTAGCTTCCTTCTTTTGTTGTACAGTTTGTTTATAGCCGGGGTCCACCAAACCGGGCGTTTTCCCTTGGTGGAGAGGGTCTTGGTTTTAGTTGGGATTGCTTGATCCATGCATTCTTGGAGATGTCCGTAGAAGGCTTTTGTGAAGGATTCAGCATTTTGGGATGTGATTTCCATTAACCCAGTAGGCTTAAAGGATATCATTTCTGACTTGAGGAGCAAAAAGTCAGCTTTTAAAAATTTTTTCTTTGTAGTTTTTTGTTGGGGGGGTGGGGGTGGGATATGTACATCCAACGTGATCAGTTTATGGTCAGATCTTACTAGTGAGGAGTTTATATCCGGTCGGAGCATTTGGACCCCATGTTTGTGATAATCAGGTCAAGTATATTATCTCTCCTCGTGGAGAAGTGACCAGTTGCTCCATAGCATTTGAGTTTATGAATTCCAGGAATCTTTGGGCTAGGGTGTTAGGGCTAGAATAGTGGGCCCAGTCTATGTTGGGGTAGTTGAAGTCACCCAATATGATGGTGTTTGGTGTGACATTCATATCCTCTAGTGTTTTCAGGAATGCTTGATGGGATTCCTGGGATTGGGAGGAGTTCTATAACATGCGACCAGTTGTATGGCAGTTTTGCCTATGGTGAGTAAAACTTGTATGGTTTCTGATGCTTCATGGGTAGCCACCAACCGAGAGGTGTAGGTGTCCTTTATGAAAATGGACACTCCCTCCCTTTGTGGTTCGGCCTGGAACTTGAGGTCAAAGCATGATATGAGGTATAGCCTGGTAGCTGGAGTGCTCTCAGGAGCCTTAAACCAGGTTTCGGTTACTGCACAGACATCGATGTTCTCCATACTGAGAAGTGCTTGAGTGCCTGCATCTTGAGATTTAGACTTCTGGCGTTGAGCAGCATTACCCTTAATTTTTTCCATTTTGTTTTTATGGAGGTTGATTTGTCCTTTGAGCATTGCCTAAAAAGGCACTATGGGGTGGCAAGAGCCTTGGCCAGTATCCGGAAGCCCAGTGGTGACAGGTGCAAGCCATCCCTTGAAGCAACGTGGCTTGTCCAGCATATCATCCCAGGCTGACAGACATTGGATCCCCTAGAATGACACCAGTGATTAAGCCAATTGTTAAAACTGATCATTTTGTCTTTGTACTGAGGCATCATTCTTGGTGAAGGCAGGATGCTGCTCAGGGTCAGGGTCATACCAGTCTGGGCTACATAATCGGAGAGCTCCTCAATGTCTCTTTTCATGTAGTCCAGGGAGGTGCGTCTCAGGTCATTCACACCCGCATGGACAATGACTGAATCATACTTGTACTTGCTTTGGGCGACCTGAGTGCATGTGTAATGTGGCGGATCCTAGCCCCGATAGGCAGCTCACCGTTACCCTCTCCTTATTCAGCCTGGTAAGTGGAACATCGGTGTGTCTGACTATAGAGTCACCTATTACTAATGTCTCTGGCATAGTATTTTGCCTTAGGGGCTGTGATTGTGCGACACACCTGTTGCTTGAGGTATGTGTTGTAGGTGTTGCGTTTTGTGGGGTGTATTTCTGGGTGTCTGCTTTGGAGGCCTCTGTTGTTTTAGTAAGTTTTTACAAGAGCCTCCGAGTATGTCTTTGTGTTTTATGTGTTTGGTTTGCATTAGTGGTGGTTTTATGTGTGACTGGTTTTGCTTTGGGTGTGGGTACCATCTCCTCCTGACTGGTCTTGCCAGTCCTGAGTTGAGAGAGTTCAGCCTCCAGTCTGGCTATATAGTTGCATCTCTCACAAGTATATGTGTTAGTAGGAAGGAGGAGAGGGTTGTCTGTGTACATGAGACAATTGTAACATTGTCTTAAGATTCCCAGATTAACCAGCTGAACAAGAGAGGATGCTAGTGGTCTACCACTCGACATACTAGAATATTATAAGGAGTGTTGTGCCTTTAAGGGAAGTGGGTATTCACAGGGGTAGTGGATGCCTGTGGTGCTTACTTTAGGGTAAGAGTGCTTGGTTTTATTATGAGTGCTTGCTAAGGATAGAAGTTCGAAAACAAGTGCTAATATATACAGCTAAATAGACTGAGTAGAGCTTCTAAGGGAAAAATTGAAGAGCAGACTTGGCGGAGCCAGAAAAAAGTTAAAACCTGTATAAAATAGTTTACACCTGTATAACCGCTGTTGCGCTAGGCCCGACAGCAAAACGCCCTGAGGCGGATTTTTATACAGGGAACTTGAAAAGAGCTAGAAATGGTCCAAGGCAACCAATGAATTACAGCTCAAGTGCTGAGATCACTTCCCCAGGGACAGATAGGCTGCTCAAGGCTCCCCACTCCCACTGGTGAGCTCAGAAACTTCCTTCTATCCAAGTAAGGCAATGGCCAACACAGGAACTACACACAGCCCAGAATACAGCAAAGCCTGTATACTGGTCTTAACTAGTCGAGCAAAGGCGGGAAAACAAGGAGTATTTTTTTTTTTTTTGTTTTTTTAGGAAAGAACACAGAAATGCAGTTAGGCAAACAGTAAAATCGATTTACACAGGCTAGCACACTTTAGTGAGCAGCCTCAGCAATTAAATTAGCAAAAAAACAGTATTATTCGACCAGAGTCGACCAAAATGCTACTTTTAAGTGCAGATACTTTAGAATTCAGCAGAAAAACACAAAAACAGTTATATCTTATTAAATGAAAGCCAGAGAGGACAATGCAGATAAAAAAAGCCAAAAAGTACTTAAATCAGGAAAGTGGTCGCTTCTTTCAGTTCTCTGTTGCCAGGACCCCTCTGCAGGACCACGTGGAGCTCTGCTTGGGTATATAGCCAAAAAAACGCCCTGAGGCGGATTTTTATACAGGGAACTTGAAAAGAGCTAGAAATGGTCCAAGGCAACCAATGAATTACAGCTCAAGTGCTGAGATCACTTCCCCCAGGGACAGATAGGCTGCTCAAGGCTCCCCACTCCCACTGGTGAGCTCAGAAACTTCTTTCTATCCAAGTAAGGCAATGGCCAACACAGGAACTACACACAGCCCAGAATACAGCAAAGCCTGTATACTGGTCTTAACTAGTCGAGCAAAGGCGGAAAACAAGGAGTATTTTTTTGTTTTTTTTTTTTAGGAAAGAACACAGAAATGCAGTTAGGCAAACAGTAAAATCGATTTACACAAGCTAGCACACTTTAGTGAGCAGCCTCAGCAATTAAATTAGCAAAAAAACAGTATTATTCGACCAGAGTCGACCAAAATGCTACTTTTAAGTGCAGATACTTTAGAATTCAGCAGAAAAACACAAAAACAGTTATATCTTATTAAATGAAAGCCAGAGAGGACAATGCAGATAAAAAAAGCCAAAAAGTACTTCAATCAGGAAAGTGGTCGCTTCTTTCAGTTCTCTGTTGCCAGGACCCCTCTGCAGGACCACATGGAGCTCTGCTTGGGTATATATAGCCAAAAAAACGCCTGAGGCGGATTTTTATACAGGGAACTTGAAAAGAGCTAGAAATGGTCCAAGGCAACCAATGAATTACAGCTCAAGTGCTGAGATCACTTCCCCCAGGGACAGATAGGCTGCTCCAAGGCTCCCCACTCCCACTGGTGAGCTCAGAAACTTCCTTCTGTCCAAGTAAGGCAATGGCCAACACAGGAACTACACACAGCCCAGAATACAGCAAAGCCTGTATACTGGTCTTAACTAGTCGAGCAAAGGCGGGAAAACAAGGAGTATTTTTTTTTTGTTTTTTGTTTCTTTTAGGAAAGAACACAGAAATGCAGTTAGGCAAACAGTAAAATCGATTTACACAGGCTAGCACACTTTAGTGAGCAGCCTCAGCAATTAAATTAGCAAAAAAACAGTATTATTCGACCAGAGTCGACCAAAATGCTACTTTTAAGTGCAGATACTTTAGAATTCAGCAGAAAAACACAAAAACAGTCTTTACCTATAATCAGTTGCAGTCCCTAGCAGTTAAGGTCCATAGATTTGTGGATGTTATTCTTAGAACTGAATTTGGTGTTTGTATGTTTTAGTCTATGGTCTATAGTCTAAAAATGGCAACACCAACAAGTGTGGTAGTGGTAGACAGATCCAGTTGAACTGATTTCCACCTTCAACTTATTTTCTGTTTCAGAACAAAACACCCATGTCAGAACCTGTAAAAATAATGTACTTGCTTCAAGAAGAAAATTATAAAAGTAGAGGTTCCAAAAGACGCTCAATCTAACGGGCACCTCAATAAAAATTTATTACCAAAATTCCAAATGTACACATCTGATGAAGTTCCATTTAATGTATGATTTGAGGGACGAAAGCACTTATGGTGGCTCAGTTTTAATTTTTACGATTGCTGGATTATCTGTTCTTTTTTGTGTATATTTGGACAGTTTTGGTAATACATTTTATTGAGCTGTCTGTTGGATTAAGCATTTTTGGATTCTTTGGTTTACTTGCTTCCTGTTTTTTTTTGTTTAAAAGTAGAGGTTGGAATCTAAAGGCCACCTTTGAGCTCCAGAAGCTCCTGTACTTAGCAGATAACTGTCCCCCTGACTTCATTCAGGGGGACACCTTCTACAAATGTCCTAAGAAGTGAAAGTCTAAATGCTACCATAAGATGTAAAATCCCAAGAAGATTGTGACTAGAAAAGTAAGGAGGGTGCATAAGTTGGTAAGTTCCTGACCCATTTTTATTTTTCACGGCCATCTGCCAGTAATTGTTTGGAAGGTTGCAGTAGTGTAATGCTTTCTGTGAATAGCCAGTTCTCATCAAGTTTGTTCTGTTTAGTCACAGCCAGATCACTGATGGCAAACATTTCCTCTGGCTGGAATGCCTTGCGAATAACTGTACTGCATTAATTTGTTACAGAACAAGTGGCTAATGATTTTGTGTTTCAGCAGATTGTCCACTTCCCTGGCCGTTAAGTTTTTGCCATCTGTGGTTTCAGCATTGGGCCTAGTGGACATGAGTTCCTGAGATACATGCTCTAGTTCTGTTTGATCACAGGAAATTGCAGAGCATGCGGCTGCATGCCAAAGATCCACTGACAGCCAGGAGGCCCAGCACCTTGGGTACCTCAGCCATAACAAAGAGGAAGAGAACTATCTTGCCTGGACTGTCATTGGATTTGAATATCAGGGAAGAAAAAGATCAGGATTTTGACTGTTTTTCATCGAAGTGTTCTTTAGGGATGTCATGAATGAATTTTCGTCATCTGAGTCCTTGCCAGGGCCTGCTTTATTCATGGAGACTTTGAGCATGATGAGTGAGCAGTGAAGTTGAGTTAAAAGGAGATATTGAACTCCCATAAAAAGTACCTTGAGTTGCTGGGCTTACATTAGACTAGACCAACTGTTATTCCTGTCGCTTTCTAGGCTTTCAAAGATGACGTCAAAATTACATCCCTGGAACCAGATTCTGAGCCTGCTCTAACCAGGAAAGCAGTCATATTTTCTAGAGTGGTAAAAAGGCCCGGAATCTCTCTAAAACCCAATATTTTTCATATGGTTGTCTCAACTGATTGATGAGGGAGATCCAAAGTGGTGCATGCTAACAGTAACATACAAAAACAAAGTGTTGAATTATTTTGGTAAAATAATATATACTTCTGTGACTTTGGAGATTCAGGGAATTCTGCCAAGTCCATATGCTGCAAGGTCAGGAGGATATTATTAAATAGAAAGAAGAGATGGTTGAAAATTTCTAGGACTCCACCTTGAAGAGTGACTTAAAAATTCATCTAGACCTCTAAAGATTAGCTTCAGGAACAGTATTGAAAAGGCATGCATGATTCAGGAGTCAGTACCTGCTTGAGTCTGTAAGGGGCCAGATCCTACATGCCCCTATTGATATGGTCATTTGCTTAAGCAATCCCCACACTGAACCCCCTCCCAATATAATTCTTTTTGAGGTCATCAGACTTTAAAGTAATTATCTTACTTGCTGCAAGTTGCCTGTTTTGGTCATCTAGACTTGACTGGATGTATTTTGATGAGTCAGAATTTGGTTGAGTAAATCACATGTAAGAAGAACATTTTGTTTCCATTTATGACTACACCATTGTGGAGAACATTAATTGCCAATGCTAATAGGAAAAAAAGATGTACCTGAAGAAAGGACTGTTTTGTTGACAGAAGTCAACCATTGCCTTTTATAGGACAGGGTTGTAGCAGTAAATTTCAATGTCATATTACTACACCTCACATATTTAGTATTTAAAAGTGTAAATCTTTGCATATGTCACCCATATACACTTTAGAAGTGTACAAATAATTTTCGGCTGTTGTCATCTACAAGTGTAGAAAGCTGTTTTTAGAGATCTTCCTGCCTCAGTATGTTATGTACAGATATCTCTTGCAGACTGCGTAGGTAGGGCTAGGTGATGCAATACCAAGTATGCCTGGCTGCACTGTTGAGATGGTAGGAGTTCAGTACTGGAAGTCTGTTGCATCCTTTGAAGATCTGAAACTATGTTGAGAGACTACATAACTGAATGTTACAGGGTACAGACAAGGATATGTGAACACACAAACCATTGCTGCGTTCCCGTACTCATCAAATAAAGAAGTGAAAAGTACTCAGTTCATACATCTACTTATCTAAGTTCTGAAAAATGATCTGCCAGTTATTTTGTTTTCTTTTTGACTTTAGAACTGCCAGTTGACTGAACCCTTTGAAGTTATTTTCAACCGCTGTTTGAAAGGGATTATTGAAGGAACACAGAGGTAAGATGTACATTTCTTGAAGGAAAAGTGACTTATGTTCATTTGGTATACTATTCTAATGTTTTTTATGTATGTGTAATGCTATTGGCAATATTTTCTATAACACTAGCCTATGAAAGAAAGATGTACAGTGTATTTTAAAGCTAAACGGTGAGTTCAAAGACTGACACGTGTCCTAATTTTTTCATTTCTAAATGTATAAGTGTTAATGTTCTGTTCAGTATGAATATGCATGATTTTATGCAGCTGTTGTCAGTATGCCTGAACTAATGGTTTATTTACTTGTAATGCAGCACCACTGTTGTAAAAGTTAATTAAAAACTGTTCACATTACTTTTATAATGGAGTCTTATTTTTTTATCTTATTTCTGTTTTCCTAAACTGTAATTTCCCTTGATCTATGCATCTCTTTTACCCTGTAATGTTGTAGTTGAGTGATCCACACTGCTCATCAAACTGTAATTTCCATACTAACATTACATTCTTTCCAGTAAGGTGAGTAGAAACCCATTCAGAGATTCACAGTGCAGGTTATTGTACTGCAAATATAGTTAACTTTTTAAAATGTCTTATTGGATTTGGAGTGAAAATTGTTAGTTTGTTTGTGATGAGCCTTGATATTTTTTCCAGATCCAAGTATTAGTAAAAGGCCCCTTTAGTGAACATGTCCACAAATGAGTAAAGCCCATCCCTTTTTACTAAAAAGTTGCCATTTATTAAAAATGTGCATCTTCATACAGATAAAATCCCTCAAAGCTGCTGCCACCTCTAGCTTATCTTGTGAGCATTTTTATTAATTGATCAGTCAAAGAACAGTGTGTAAGTGCAACATGTACACAATTTTATGTCACCCTAGTCTAATCATCTCCAATTTCAGACATCTTGCTAACCTATCTTCCCTTTGAAAATTTTTGGAAATGCATCAGTAAACAACTTTTGTACCACTTAAGTACAGATCGTTTACTATCCCAAATCCAGCATGCCTTTTTACCTGGCCACAGCACTATTATTTCTAAGCACTACATACACAACTTAATATGCTCGTTCTCACACCACAGGTTCCTGGCAGAAATGAAAAGGGTACGTGTGGATAAGAAACTGTTTAGATCTCTAGGAGAGTAGCAAGGTTACTAGTGATATCTGCAGGGTGTTGTTCTGGGTCCAGTCTTATTTTATGTTTGTGTTTGAACTCTGTTAAGAGTAATAACTGTAGATTGAGCTCTGTTGCTGACGTGAAGGTTATGGGAGTGGAAGCATATGGAGATGTTGAAGTAGGATATAGGGAGATAGAAGACTTGAGCTGATAGGTGACAACTTCATTGCATCCAAGTGCATGATACTACATCTGGAGAATGCTAATTATAGAGCAGGCTATGCAACTGACCGAGTAAGGCTAAGAATACAGGGCAAGGAAAGGACCTGGGTTTGCAGTTCTGCAGGTCTTGCAAGGAAATCAAGAACAAATCCCATGCAGGAGTTGGCGATAAGAACTCACAGCAAATTTAATATTAGAATTCACCAAACATAAAATGTAATTTTCGTGTACAACTTTAGACTTCGTCAGAATAAAAAAAAAACTGTAACATCCAGTATATATAAAACACTAGAATTAAAACACAAAAATAGTATTGGGTGACTGCATAATTAGAAAATTCTAAAACCATTGATCCCAGTTGTAACTAATAATCCAACTCCTTTTTAAAGAAATGCACCATACTATAGAAATTCAAACCAAATGAATATTTAAATATGCAGTCAAAATCCAAAAATGTAAATAAGGAATATATAAAATACCATTATTAAAAAGTTAAATAAATAAAATCCTCGACTATCACTAATGCTTGCAATAAAAACATGACTAAATATATATAATTATAAAATACATAGTATACATAGATTGATCATCAGTTCTCAACTTCTTGTAGAAGCATACTTATTAAGAATGTTTCTTTTATAGAAGAGTATATATTTTGATATAAAAATATATGTCAAAAATATTAAAGAATTTTATAAATATAAACAAGCCTTTAAACGTAGCACACTAGAAATGGAAACCATTTCATTAAGCCCTATACAATTGTTAGAATTACATTTTAACTGCCACCTTAACTCTTTACATTCAAAAATGTCTTTCCATGGCCCACCTCTTCCTATGTTCCCCGTCTGGTCTGTGACATAAAATTTAAAATGATGTGTAATGTTTTCTTTGATATGCTGATATAATGTATTACACTCATCTTTTTATTTCTGTCATACATATGTTGGTAGATTCTCATCTTAAAATGTTTCACAGTCTTCCCTATGTAAACGGCAGGACATAGTTGGCATTGTGCTACATAGACCACCCTTGAACTAAATACATGCATCTTTAATACAAGGTCACTAACCAATAGCCTGCTATAAAAAAAATAATGACCTTTTAAAATAAACTTACATTGATTACAATGTCCACACCTTTTCATTCCCTAATGCTTGTCCTCTCCAAAAAAGCTTTAAAAGAAACGTCTTTTCAATAAACAAAGGATGACTATGCTCCTGAAATATTAAACTGTTTCCCAGCCATAACAAATAGTTGCCAATTATTAGTAATAATAGTTTTGATGTCATAAAAATCTAAGTTAAATGTGAGGACCATGGCCTTGTTAAAATCGCTCCTGTGTGTCTATCCCAAGCTGTTATTGTTAGCCACATGTCCTTTTCCTAACAAATGCTCATAAAAAGCTATTTCCTGTTTGTAAATTACTTCATTGACTAGTGATCTTAAGGGTGTTGGGTAACCACGAACAACCAACAGTTTTTCAAGTTTATCCACTTCATTCCTGAAAGTGTCCTGGCCATCCTTACCATTTGTCCTTTTACCAGGGCCTTTTTCCTGTTGTGTGTTGTGCCATTTAGTAGAACAGAGTAATGTGTTGGAGTATGTTGGTTTTCTTCATATATCTGGCTCTAATACACCTAATTCTATATTTTTAGTAATGTTCATGTCCAAAAAATTGATACTATTGAATGAATAATTAACGGTAAATCTAAGAAAACTGGTAGTTCCATTGATATAAATTCAAAAAATTCTTTCAGTTGTTTAGTACTGTCTGTCGCTCATCCTTCGCTATCATTGAAGACGAGCAGGTGTGGGGGTTCATTTAGACGCTTTAATACATAGAAACACATCAGGATGGATAGCAGCATAATTAAATATGAACAAACTAGTTAACAGACAGAACTTACATACATACATTTTTGCATCTCAACAGCTAACTACAAAACGGCAGTCTATCTACACTGCCTGTCCAAAAAATAATATCATTCAGGTAACATGCATAAAGTGACCATTTGTTAGAATATGCAGAATTCAAAATAAATGTGTGTTCCCATTCCGCCATCACAATATTGGCAAAACTTAGGGCACACAAGGCACTCATAGTGAACCCTGTGTTTTTCTTAAATAAATGGTCCTTGAAATATATAAAATTGTTCATTAACACTACTTGCATTAAATCTGTCAAAAGTTTAATTTTAATATGGTCAAACAAACTTTCCTTGCATAAATAATCGTGAAATCATTTCAACCCAACATGATGCGGGATGACTGAAAACAGATTAATTATATCAGTGGTAACAAAAATGAAACCTAACTCAAGGTGTTTTGGTCTACCCTTTTCAAAAATTCCCATGAATCTTTAAGTAGATGTGCTATATTCACACCCACATCCTTTAGTTGACCATCTAGAAAATGTACTGTAGTAAAGGTCTTAGAATATTTTATGTCCACTGTGGGATCCAATGGAGTGTCAGACAGATTTTTATGAATTTTTGAGATTCTAAAAAATTGTGGACATTTGGGGATATCTTACTGTTAAAAATTTAAACTCCCTTTGAGAGATTCTGTGTGAAACAGTCTTCCAACATGACATCTATTTTACAGTAAGCCAATTTCCTTTAGTTAATAGACACTTCTTCACAGGTGTCAGTAAAAAGTATGTCAAGTATTTTACTAATGTAATCATTGACATTCATCACAAGTACCCCCCCCCCCCAATCTGGTTTCATTAAACCGATCTCTGTATGTTCTATAATGTGTTTTAATAAAACCTTTTTGTCTCTTGTAAGATTAAAATTGTAATTCCTTTTATTGTTGAGTAAATTTCGAATACCATCCTCACAGCACTTTTCAGACCCCCCCCCCCCAATCTGGTTTCATGAATCCGATCTCTCTGTGTTTTATAATGTGTTTTAATAAAAACTTGTTTGTCTCTTGTAAGATTAAAATTATAATTCCTTTTATTGTTGAGTAAATTTCTAATACGATCCTCATAGCACTTTTCAGAAAACCCAGTGAGGGGTTGTAAGGGGGAGGCTAAATGCACTTGGTCTCATATGTCGGCATTGCAAGTTGTTGCTCTGGGCTTGTAGTCCAAAAATGCATATATGTATATATATGACATATATTTTTATATCAAAAATATGTACTTCTCTTTAAAAGGAACATTTTTAATAAGTAAACATGTGATGTTGTCAATCTCACCTTTATTCTCACTAATGGGTGGGATCCCATCCATCGGATCCGTTTCGGCCATTTCAAAATATCGACGTCTTCAGCAAAGCTCATGGGCATCCTTCTTTACCCATAACGCAATCCCTTAGCTTTCCCAGATCTCATTTGCCATGCAGCGAAGGAGGTTCTCTATCCAGCACTGGGCTAAGTGTTTCTTTATTTTTTATAGTGCCTTTCATATTAAACTTCTCTGTAGTTTAGATTTTTTGTTAAAGTAAATTTATATATCTTTGCCCTGTGTTAGTAACAGAGTGACTGTTAGTCTAGTATAGTTTCTTTCTCCCCATTTAGTTCTTTCGTTAGCATCCGTTTGAGTTAGAGGACATCCAACTAATGTCCGTTTAAGTTAGAGTATGTTTCCCTCTTTCCATCTGTCCCCCTTTTTCCCTTTCTTTATCATCCATTTTAGTTAGAGGATGACTATTAAAAAAAAAAAACTTCCTTCTGTTAAAAATTTCTGTCCGTTTAAGTTAGAGGACTGTCCACGAGTGTTTGTGTGCGTGTGTCTCCGCTTTCCTCTTTTGCTTTTATAGGCTGTCTCAAAAGCAGGAAGGGAAGCCTCTTGGCTTCAGAAAGTGTGAAAAATGTGGAAAAAAGATGCCCCTTAGTGATTCACATATTTTGTGTGTATTGCTTGGGGCCTCTTCACTTATAAGAGTCATGCTCCATCTGCCATGGATTTAACCACAGGGAGCTGATGGAGGACAAAAATAAACTCATCCTGAAAGGGCTGATAAAAACTCCATTTTGATTCATAGATTAGTACTAGATTGACTGTACTTGTGGGCTATTTTAAGCCTAGTCAGTTACCCCTTGTAAGAATCAAACCCTGCTCCTTGTGCCTGTAAGATAAACATCTTAACAATTATACCAACGTCCCACCCCTAAAATGCTCTCTGTAATGTCAAGCATGAACTCACACACACACACAGTTGACTGCAGTGAGAATAAAACTCCTACCTAAGTATACAGACTGCAGAACCCAGTAATTTACCCAAGCGCCACAGCACAAGTCTTAGGCTATATCCCTGGAGTCCTCTTCAAAATCAGAAAAATCGGAAAAGGCTCAAAAACGTGCTTCTTTGGAGCCAAAGTAAAAAGCACCCAGACTGTCTGCTCCAAAGGAAGCCTCGGAGCAGACAGCTGAAGTTGGATCCAAAGCTTCTTTGGAGCAATTGGAATCCTCAGCTCCAAAGTCGACCTTGCCTTCTGGATTCAGGTATTGGAGGCAATCACCTTCTTTGGAACCAGTCCACTCTCAGCTCCCATCATCTTTTTTGACTAGATCAAGATTACCTACTCTTCCTAACCGGTCCACCAGGAGTCTATCCAATGAAGATGTGGATAGGGTGGTGCAGAGGCTGCTAAAGACACTGGCCATGGCCAAATTATTATTGGATCTGAGCCTAAAGGAATCAGATCAGATGCAGTCTTCCCCCATGGCACCTACTCCTCCTCCGATCCATCCCTTGGTTTTGGAGCCAGAAGATTCCAATATCCAGCTTGTGTTGGTATTGGGTCCAAGATCTATAGGCTTCTCGGATCTGGTATCTGCCACAAGTGTTTCCACCCAATCGGAACAAGGGACCTCTGGTAGCCGACACTCTCCAATCGGGTCCGCGGAGCCAGTTTGGATCTCTTCAGATCTAACCCTGCTATTGGGGGGCTTCGGCGCAGGTGAGGACGGCTCCTTCCTCTGCCTCAGAGCTTCTGTCTTCTGTTCTGGAGGTTCCATCAGTCCCAACATCCCGTTTGTTGGATCCAGGGAGCTCCTCGTTGCAGGGGTGGACTGCCCTTGAAGTTATGAGGAGGGTTCTGAGGGTTCTGACTACTTCCCAGTCTGAGACACAATCTTCCTCACAATTCTGTGTAGGTGTCTTTGCCTTCTCACATACCCTCTCCACAGGACCATAGAGACCCCAGGCCACAGGATATCCAGCAGGGGACTCTCCTGTCTTCTGAAACCTCCCCAGAATATCCCACTGAGGAGGTCCTTCGGAAGAGGACATGCAAGAGGAAGCATCTTGACTCCCCGGAGTCTTCTCACATCTGATACCGACCTCGATGAAGCAGAAGAGAGTCCCCGCGGTCACATCGTGAAGATATCTCCTTCGGCCAAGGAGTCTGTTTACCTGAAGGCCTTTGTGTCTTGCCCTTCAACCTCTTGGGTGACCCCCTCCTTCTGATGAGCTTATTGAGTTAATCTGTCAGAAGGCGTGAGAGACCCCAGACTCCATAGAGCCTACTCCTAGAAGATATCCAATTGCGGACCATTTTTACAAAGAACATTGGGGACAGGATGATACTCTGATTTTTAGTGTGTTAGCCAAGCCATCTTGTCAAGAAGGGATAAATTTTGCTTAAAAACTGTTAGAAATGGAAAGTAGATTTATTTTAAATTTTAGAACACTTGCACCTAAGGGTCTGAATTTGGATATTAATTTAAATGTGTAATTTGTGATATGAATGTTTTTTTTTTTCGATGACTTTTTTTTATATTGTTTCTTTAAGGGTTGCGGTATTACTTGATTGTGTGAATAATGTGTTGTCAATTAGTTAATTAAGAAGTGGTATAAATAAACTGCTGGGTGTTTGTTAAACTATTTCTCTGAAGGTATTTAGCCGAGGTACCAGAATGCCATTAAATCTGAGCAGTTTCTGTGGCTCTGTCTGTGTTTGTTTGTTTTATTACTTCTGATTTTGCCTGTTTTTTGTGATGAAGATGGGGAAATGGACAGACCTGCTAGGCCCAAGTAGTCCTTATGTGCCTTCAAAACTTATTTGGAGGAAGTACATACATGGGTGCTTAGTGGGCATCATCTTCCCCTTTTGATCCTTGCACAAAGGTTAGATTTTTTAAAAGGTGCCCACCAAAGTAGTTTATTTGTGTGAAATTAAGAAAATTGCAGTTTTGAAGTTATCAGTTCTTTGACGACAATGATGGTAGAGCAGCAGTACTGAGGTACAAGTTGCTTTGATCAAAAATACGGAAAGTAAGAAGGATCATGCAGTGGCCTAATGATGATGTTACTTTGGTAAAGAGGTTGTCACAGATAGATGTTAGTTTGGCATTTGAAGAAATTTTACTTGATTTGAGATGCGTGGCTAGTTAATTTGGCACTTATTGCTAAGCTCTGCAATCCTGTCAGTTAAACATTTGTGATTTGATGAAGGAACAATATAGTGTGCTGGTACACTTTTAGCAATCTACTAGAGAATTTTCAGATAAAACTTTAGAGATGTTTGGCCATATTCTTTATACTTAGCATTAGTTGTTGAATTTGGAGGATAAAGCAAGAAGGAGAAATTTGTGAATGAGTGGTATATTGGAATGGGAAGATGGTTCACATTGTTTTGGGGTCATTAAATACAAAATGGCACTATGGTCTTGATTTGCAAAATAAACTTTAGGCATTGAGAAAGCTACTTGTCATTGAGCTTGGGGTGTGTCTTTTTCTCCTTTGTCAGCAGTGTAAATTGAAGAAAGCATCCAGACTGAACTACTGTTAACAACATGACTTGCTAATTTGTCGTTGTTTGGTACAAGGTTTGATAGGGGGAAGTAAGCTTGAGTAACGTTCTTTACTAGTAAATAATGGCAAGATTTTGAGTGGCACCCTTGCTACTTATGGGGTAACTGGGCAGAGTTTTGTGGCCTAGTATAGGCTCTGTGAGACTCTTTGTACTTCTGGTGGTGAGTGGTTGCTTTGCCTTCTTTGATCAGTGCTCTCTACCCTCGAAAACAAAGTAAATAAATAAATACATTTAATTAATGGACGGTCAGCTTCGTACCTGAAATCAGTGTGGCTTCAACAGTGCCACCGCCTGGAGTTCCCTGTTCCTTGTTTTCAAACTCAAGCTTCATTGGTGGATTCTCCAACTCTGTGCCAATCCACGTCTTCCCTTCCAGTGTCCATTTCCTTCTCAGGAACTGTTCACAGATGCCCCAGAGTTGAGGTGGGTGGCTTCTTGTGGCCCCTAAAGGTCCAGGGTCTCTAACCTCCTCATCAGAGGTCAGATCATATCAACATAAAGAAGATGAGAGTTTTGCTTTTGGTTCTGTAAGCTTTTCATTCCTTTTCTACTCCGGCCAACTCAAAGTCTTTACAGACCATTCCACTATGATATGGTATGGCAACAAGCAGGGCAGGGTACAAGGTCCTATCTCTTTTTCAGATTAGTTCTTTAGGCATAGGCATGGAATCTAGCTGTCGGGTATTAAGTGACTCTCCAGACAGTTTACATTCCTTCAGAGCACAATCTAGTGGCAGACTCTGAGGAGGTCCAGAACATAGACTGATGAATGAATACTTCAAAGAGACTTTCCTCACACAAGACGAGGGATCTTTTAGCCATTCTCACTTGCCCGCCCTTCAAATGACGCTGTGTTTGATAGGGTTTTGATTCCTTTTAGACACCTCTTTTCTGAGGACTTGCTCTGGGTTCTGCAAGAGGCCAGGAAACCCACTACCAGGAAATCTTGCATGGCCAAAAGGAAAAGATTTTCTGTCTAGTGCCTCTCTTGCATTCAGGATCCCCCCTCTGTAGAGGTTCCTGTAGTACTGTCTTATTTGTGTCCTCTGCTCCATGCTGGGCTGGCATATTCTTTACTCTAGTAGCACTTTCTACTTGTCTGCCCTTGAATCCTCCTTTGGCCTCTCTGTTTGAGAGCAAGCAATTTCTTAAAGGTGTCATTCATATCAAGCCTCCCAGAAAGCCTGTTCTGCCTTCTTGTTTTGTACTTGAAAAATTGACTTGGGCTCCTTTTGAACTTTCTAGTTAAGCTTCCTTGCAGCATTGTACTTAGAAGACTGTTCTTTTGGCTCTTACTTCAGCCAAGAGAGTGTCTGAATTTCAGGCTGTCATAGCTATTCCTCTTTAGTTTTTCAGAGACATGGTGTCTCTTCAGACTAATTTTTCTTTTATGCCCAGGGTGGTTAATGAGTTGTCCCTTAATCAATCTATTCAACTTCTTTCCTTTTTTCCTTCTTCACAGTCTGCCCATGAGAAGGTCCTTCACACCTTGGATCTGCATAGACAGTCCCAGTGTTATTTAGATAAAACAAAGGCAGTTTGCAAGTTTGAGCAACTTTTTGTTTTTTTTCATCCCAGTACTTTGAGTTTGGTGGCTTCTAAGCAATCCGTTTCATCCTGGATTTCTAAGGCCATTTCCTTGTGTTATTCTTTCTGTTCATCTTTAAAGGCACATTATTCTAGGGCGGTTGCCTCATCTGGCACATTTTTTAAGGGTTTGGACACCAATTCCATCTTTGAGGCTGCTACTTGGTCCTCTGTTCATACTTTCGCTAAACATAAATTGGATGTCATATCCAGGGACAGAGCAGGTTTTTCCAGAGCTATTCTGCATGGGTTTGTAGGGGGGTCTTCTGTGCCTTTCTTCTGCTAGCCTTTTTTTTTAGCTATTGTACTCTGCCTTATGTAACGAATACTGCAACAGTGATATGGAGTTGTGTAAAATCTTTCCATAACAATAGATGTCCTTCTATTCACTGTTGCGGTATTTGGTTCCTAACCCTTTCCCCTCTTTCCTACTCCTTGCCCCTGTGCTCTTTTGTTACCCTCCTGGCCAAGGGGCTCTTGCTTCCTTTTCTCCTTTTTCCTTCTGGATGTACATGTAATCTTTTCCCCATGAGGGAATTCACTTCTGAGTGTTTGCATCCTTCTGTCACCTTTATGCCCTACACCTTACTCAGGGAGCAAAAGTGTGACGTACTGCACCTATAAGTTCTAAAGGATCTGGTATACTGGCCAAATGTTGGACTGTCTATGGCAGGAGATCTCTATGTAAAGAATACTGCAACAGTGAAGAGAAAGGCATCTACTGTTATGGTACGATTTTACCAAATATATTTTAATTTCTTGTAAAGGTAAGAAGAAGGGATAACCTGAGTCAAAACAAACTATTTCCAAATAGTTTCCAACAACAAACAAAAAACTAATAAAATAAAACGACGTACAGCAGACCAGGTCACCAACTGTAATCACTGTAGCGCCTCGGCTAAAAAAAACATTCTAGGAGTAAAAACCATAACAAAAAATCCTTTGTACAGCAGATCACTCCCTAATTTTAAGCCAAGGAGCTAGAGTGAATATCCTGTTGTTAACGTTGATGACCTGGTTTGTTGTACGTTATTTTATTTTATTTACAAATAGGGTCTAAGGCTGTTACTTTTTGTTATACTTACAATAACAAAACTATTCCAGGCAGGATCAAGGCCCATTCTACCTGGACCTTGACTTAATCTAGGGCGATTTTGGAAAGGGTTGGGTTCCAGAAATATTCTAGAAGCTGTAACTTGGTCCCCTGTACATATTTTACAAAGCAGTACAAGCTTGAAATGTTCTCTAGATCCAGGTCAGGCTTTGCTTCATCTATTCTTCATGGGCTCCTGGGCTCTTCTACCAACTCCCAAATGTAGTAAGCTAGGGTAATCTGCACATATAGCTAAGGCTACTGCAGCAGCGATCAATATGCTGAACATAGTACAGTTGTGTAAGTAAACTTACCATAATAGTAGATGTTTGAATGATCTCTGCTGCAATAGCCACTCTCTAAATCCCCTTTATGTGAAAGTGTTCAATCTTGTCGTTTGTTCTTACACGGATCCATCGCAAAGCTCTGCATCTTAGAGAAGCTCGAGACCAGACTATATCCCATAATCTTCCCTGCTGTTCCTCAGATCTAGTTTGCCGCTGCAACAGATCGGTCGAGGAGAGCTCGGGCCAGAGAGCAATTTAGTTTATCGATTCAGATAAGCAATTTTTTTTAAAAAAACTTTAACAAAAACTTTAACTTTAACCTTAGATAGATAGTGTAGAGTGTGTGTGCATGTTTTTTGATATATATCTTGTATATATATATTAGATACATAAGTTTTGGGCTTCATTCTACTTGTTTTCTGTCAGAACTTTGGCTTTGTTCTACTAGTGTGTTTATTATAGCCTTGTAGTATACTGCTTATTATTATATATAGTTATTGTTGGCTAGTTTTTTCTTCCATTCTATTTTTCACTGTTTTAGTGTTTTGACTTGACTGTACCATGTCAGAGAAAGCCAAATCCGGCTTTAAGAGGTGTCAGTGTGGACAGAAAATGTCCATTACTGACTATCACGCTTCCTGCGTCTACTGCCTTGGCCCTCTCCATTTGCAGGAGGATTGCTCCATCTGTCATTCCTTTAGCGGGAGGGTCATGACAGAGAGGCACAGGAAGCTTATTGACAGAGGTTTACTTAAACCTGACTTCCAGGAGGCCTTGGAGAAGTCCGACCAGGCTTCTAAGTCTTCGACATCGGAGCCCATGTCATCGGCTCCGAGCTCATCTTCCAAGATTCGTTCGCCTGTTCCACAGACCTTGGGGCCGAGCATCGAACAGTTATCTTTCACCGAGCCCCAGGTCTTGGAACCGGTGTCGGAGCTGCCTCCACTGTCGATTCTTCTTCCAGACCATTATCCGATACTGATGTGGATCGCAGAAACTAATGGAAAACACGGCCCTTTCCAAGCTGATTGTGGTTTCGTCCCAGTTGGTGTCGAAACTAGAAGGCCTCCCCGTGTCTCCAGCAGGTCCTCCTTCGAGACTCGTCCAGTCTTCGGAGCCCTCGGTGCCGAACCTCCATTGCACCATTGACGAGCCCATAGGGAGTCCCGGCGACCTCTTCCAGGACCGAGTCGCACCGAGTGCCGACTCTCCCGGAACCTCGGCGCAGATTGGTTCGGCTCTGTCCTCGGGTCGGAGCCCACGGTTCGTATCGAGGATGCTTCGAACCGAGGAGTCCCGACCTTATGAGGAAGGTATTGTCTGCACAGACAACTACTTCATCAGAGGCGTCTTCTCCTTCCCCTAAAGGGCCGCTTTCTGTTTCTGCTCCCACAATTCACCCTAAGCTTAGAGCCCCATTGCCTCAGCCAGCCCCAGAGGGTGCTCCCTGTTCCTCGGAGGCCACACCAGAAGCCCCCTCTGATAAGGTTCCGAGGAAGAGATTGTGCAAGAGGAGGCACATTGATTCCCCACAGGAATCTCTAATGTCTGACACCGATTTGGATGAGGCAGAGGGGTCCCCACTATCCCCCTCTGAGGATGTGTCATTTGCAGACATCCTGGAGATCTTGGAACAGAGGGGTGATTGGCAGTCCCTAGCCCCCACTGAGGACGAGTTGGTGTTGCTGAAGGCTTTTGGGACTCAACCTTCTACCTCCTGGGTGACCCTGCCCTTCGATGAATTGATGGACTTGATCGAAACACCGGACACAGTGGAACCGGTCCCGAAAACCAAACAAATTTATCACGCCCCCAGGATAAAGCCTATCTCACTAAAGGAGTTCGGTCAACGCTGCCACAAAGAAGGAAATGTCTGAGTCTTCCTCTTCTGTTCATCCTCCTAATAAGGATTCTAGGACTATGGACAGATATGGGAAGCGCGTTTTTAGTTCAGCGACTTTTTCCATGCGTTTGCTAAACTATTTGACTCATTTTACACGTCTACAGAGGGATCTCATTAAGGAACTGGGAGATACCCTCCAGGGTAACACAGATGCTGCTGTCTCAGATAAGGTGACAGCACAACTCAACACCCTTACTTCAATAGCAAACTCATCCATGAGGCTCATCTCATATGCGGCCGAAGGATCGAGTAGAGCTGTAGACAATCCTGGATGCGGCTGTGCTCCTTTGCGGAAACCTTCAAGTCTTCCTTTGCCAAAGCCCCCTTTGATGGTGCCACACTCTTTGGGCCCAAAGTAAAGGAGACTCTAACTCGGTGTGAGCAAGATGGGAAGACCCTGTCTGCTGTTGGGGTCCGTTTTTCCGCTCCATCTAGACCGTACCCCAAAGGGCAACGAGGCAGAAAAATGTGGTTCCATAAGACTCTGGGATCTTTCCAAGCCACACAGGATGATGCCCCCTCCAGAGACAGAGGAGGGGGAAGAAATGGAAGACGCCGCCCTGGTGGCAGAGGGGGTCCGCAAAATCAGGGCGACAGGGATACAGTCTCTGGGAAGCCCTTCCAGCACTCCTGAATGGAGGCCCGACTGTCCTACTCTGGAGGCGGTCGGGGGTCACTTGGCTTTATACCCACAGACCTGGCTAAATCTTACTTCGGATTCTTGGGTAAAAAGCATAGTAACCAGAGGATGCATAATTCTCTTTACTTCCACCCCACCTCAACAAAAGAGATTTCCAGATGTGCCACCCCATCTGCGAGATCCAGCAGCTGTAGAAATTTCAAAGCTGCTCAAAAAAAAAGTCATCCAGCCAGTCCCGGCGGACCAAAGAGAATCCGGAACTTACTCAAGGTTCTTTTTAGTTCCAAAGAAGACAGGGGACTGGAGACCGATTTTGGATCTCAGCAATCTCAACACCTTCGTAAGGAAGGAGAAGTTCCGGATGGTCACGCTACAGTCGATCCTTCCCTTCTTACAGAAGGGTGATTGGATGTGCTCGATAGATCTCAAGGATGCGTACTACCACATCAAAATGGCCAGGCCGTCCAGAGATCACCTACGCTTCCAGCTGGGAGCCAGTCATTTTCAATTTCGAGCTGTGCCCTTTGGACTCACCTCAGCCCCCAGGGTATTCACCAAATGCATGGCAGTAGTGGCGTCTCACTTGAGACAACAAGGATTCCGAGTGTTTCCGTATTTGGATGACTGGCTCCTCACCGCCACCACCAAGCATCGTCTTGTACAAGCCAGAGACTACACAGTCAACCTTTGTTCCCACTTAGGAATTTCAATCAATTTCGAAAAATCTGCCTTATCGCCCTCACAGCATATCTCATTCATCGGAGCAGACCTAGATACACGGTTAACACTGTTAAAGCTTCTTCCACTAAGGGCGTCAGCCCTCAAAGAACAGGTTCTTCTTCTTCTTTAGAACAGGAAAGCCCCAGCCAGGCTAGTGTTAAAAGTTCTGGGACTAATGGCAGCGTCTCTGATCGCAGTTGCCATGGGGAGATTGCACATGAGGGTCCTCCAATGGCTGCTTTTCGCGCAATGGTCGTTCCAGCAGCTACCCTTATCGCACGAGATGCTAATAACAAACTCTTGCAAACGAGATCTTTCATGGTGGGTAAACAGTCAGGATCTCACAATGGGTCGCCCGTTTGTCCTACCCAACCCGACGGCCACAATAACCACGGACGCTTCTCTGATAGGGTAGGGAGGACTTTTTCAGGGAAGAACAGTCCAAGGGGAATGGTCCGACATGGAGTACAACCTGCACATAAATGTTCTGGAGTTGAGGGTGGTGTTCCTAGCGTTGCAACACTTCCAAGCTCTCTTACCTCTGGGAACAGTGGCAGTTCAGATGGACAACATGTCTGTGGTCTGGTACATAAACAAGCAAGGGGGAACCAAGTCTTACCCATTATGCAGAGAGGCCATGAGAATTTGGCAATGGGCAGAGTCCACGGGTCGCTTTCTAGTGGCAACGCACATCCCGGGGTCATCCAACGTCATTGCGGACAGGTTGAGCAGAGCCATCCTGTTACCTCACGAGTGGTCCCTCAATCCACAGGTGGCGGAAAGGATCTTCCGCAGATGCGATCTGTTTGCATCCCGTTGAATGCCAAATGCAGAAGCTACTTTGCCCTTCTACCCCCTCCAGGGGATGTTCCCAGGGATGCACTGGTGCACGATTGGCCCCCGGGTCTCCTGTATGCATTCCCTCCTACCCCGTTGATTCCCAAATTTCTACAGAAAGCCAGGAACCTGGAAAGGATGATAATGCTCATAGTGCCATTCTGGCCTCGGCAGATATGGTTCCCCTTTCTTTGAGCCCATCAAAAGGAGGAACCTTGGATTATGGACCCAGTGCCAGATCTATTGACTCATTTGTTGGGAGTTCCTCACCCATCTCTTCAATCCCTCAAACTGACAGCTTGGCTGCTTCGCTTCCCTCTCTAGCCAGATCAGATCTTCTTTCTCCGGCAGTTCAACACATTCTGGTTGCCTCTCATAAAGCCTCCACCAGAAAGCTTTACAGGAGCAAATGGAAATGTTGGGCGTCAAGCCAACACATAGATCCCTTGGTAGCTCCACTACACAAAGTTCTGGAATTCTTATCAATTCTCTTTCACGAAGGAGTCTCGACTTCCACCTTGAGAGTACAGTTGTCGGCTATATCTAACTTTCATATTGGTGAGGGGGGCTCTTCTATTATGTCTCACAGGCTTTGCAAGGCTTTTATGAAAGGAACCTTCCACCTTCGTCCACCCATTCGGGAGCCCTTTTTCCCATGGAATTTGAACCTGTTATTGTCACAACTGATGTGACCTCCCTTCGAACCGGCTTCATCCTGCCTCCTAAAGTTCTTATCGTGGAAGACACTATTTCTTGTGGCTGTCACTTCAGCTCGAAGAGTATCTGAGCTACAGGCGTTATCAGTCAGGCCCACCGTACTTGATCTTCCACCCAGAAAGAGTCTCCTTGTGCACAAACCCGTCATTCCTCCCCAAGGTATGTTCTGTCCTAAATATCAACCAATCCATAGAGCTCCCCATGTTTTTCAAGAATCATACAAACAAATTGGAGTATATGCTGCACAAGATGGATGTTCATAGGCAGCTGAGATTTTACCTGGACAGGACTAAAGATCACAGAAAGTCAGATCAGCTTTTTGTTTCGTTTGCAGACAACAAAAAGGGTATGGCAGTCACAAAACGTACCTTATCTAAATGGCTTTCCGATTGTATAGAATTTGTGTACCTATTAAGAATCAGTCATTACCTTTCAAGCCTAAGGCTCATTCTACCAGGTCCGTGTCCACTTCGTTGGCTCATGCAGCTCGCTTACCTTTGGACACGATTTGTGCAGCAGCTACCTGGGCTAAACCTCATATATTTATCACTCATTATAAGGTTGACAGGACCTCCAAGGACAGGACATCCTTTGGTTCCACTGTGCTCAGGAACGTTCTTCCATGAGTCACCCAGGGTGACGGAGCTAGGGACGCTACCCGTGTGTAAGAACAAACGGCGAGATTGAACACTTTCACATAAAGAAGTTATGTACTTACCATAACGTTCCATGTGAGGTGTTCATCTCATCTTTGTTCTTACATTCCCTCCCTTCCCCCCCTTCACATGTTATGGAAGAATAGGTAAGACTAGAGTCTAGTCGGGATTTTCTTACTCCTTTCTAGGGTTCATTGGTCTGTGTCCTCATTAGGTTATAGTTCACCGCCCATAGGCATTACTTATTATAGTCAGAGGATGTTCATGGATAACCGTGTGAATGTGTATGTCTTGCACCAAGGTGATGATTAGCGGTCTGGTTTCTCGCAAACTAGATCTGAGGAATAGCAGGGAGGATTGTGGGATATAGTCTGATCTCCAGCTTCTCTAAGATGCAAAGCTTTGCCATGCGGCCGACTCGGAGCCGAGGATCGGCTCCGAACCCGTGTGTAAGAACAAAGGCGAGATGAACACCTCACATGGAATGTTATGGTAAGTACATAACTTCTTTTTTTGTGGCAGGGTGTGGAAATTTATTTTTGTTGTTCTTAGCTTTGCCCTTTCAGGACTCATCCTCTGTCTCTTTGTTGGCATGAAAGCTCTGAAGGGCTTGGTGCCCTAACTTGTCTTTTAGTTAGCTCAGCTTGGGCAGCCTGACAGTTTGGGTATGTGGAAGGTGCCATGAAGCTTTGTAGGTTGGCTGGCTGTTGTATCCTTGGCAGGATATAACCCACACAGCAGAGGTTACTACAGCAGTGATCATTCAAACGTCTGCTGTTATGGTAAGTTTATTTACTCAACTGTTCTTTCCCTTGCCAAGTCTTTTCCCTCTTCTTTGATATTGTGGGTCCCTTATTGGTGTTTAGATTGAAAGACTCAATTAAGAACATATATATTGTTATATTTTGAAGAGACTAAATATTATGGAATTTTGCACTACTGTTTCAAGAGAGCTATATGCCATTAATGATTTTGGATAAATAAGATATGCTTCTATTGTAAAATGATCACTGGATGAAGCAAGTGTTTTATTATAGGTCACTGTTGTTATGGCTCAATAACGGTGATTTTGAAAATAAACATTATCTTTGGTTTCTTTCCACTAATTCTATGTTTGGGTCCTGTTATTTGATTTCTTTCACTTAGATTATACAGTACTGTAAATTTGTGACTGCATCTTTTTCACTCCAGTTCAGGATCACATTTGATATTTGTACCATCTCTTCGAGATGTACACCACGAGTTTGTATACCCACAACCACCATTCAGTTGTTACAGCCTATCCAAGGAAGAAAAGCAGGTATTTTTTGTGTAGCTTGGTGGCCTATTTCATCTTTATGCTTTAGTTTTTGATACAACTGTAATGGCTTTGAACTTAAGATTTTGAGAAATGTTTTGAGATGCTGCGTAATAATAGCTTGCTTGTAACCACTGCACCTCACAGTTATGTTATATTATTCATTTGTGTGTTGTTAATTTACCTAGCTGCATGCAATGGACCAAAGCACATGTCATCTTTGCTATTGCACTTTCCTTGTTTGTGCTTTGACATTCAATTTGGACTTTTAGGGCCTTCACATTCATTTTTTTTTCTTTCAGAGAGTGCACTTTGTTTCTGAACCTTGCATGCTTAATATAAATGGAGTTACTTTTGGCTTGACCTCCACAGACATTCTGTTTCACATGGGTGCAGAAGAGATTAGCAGGTAAATGACAAGTTCATTGCGCTTACTGAAGGCATTATCTGTATCTGCTTGAATGCATTTTGCATTTTTTATTGCTGCTGTGTTCTACTCATGTAGTTTCATTTAAAAAGTAAGATTAAATTCTCATTGTTGTATTTCTTAGCAAAGGGTGAAGTTGTATAAATGCACTTGTCTTTGAGATTTTAAAATAGTTTGAAACAAGTTAATTGACAAGACTTGTGAAGTAGTTGTAATTTTATAGCTTTGTGTTAGTCTGTTAGTATATAGGAAGCTGAAGCTAGCAGTTTATTAAGACTAGTGACCAGAAAAGTCCCAAACAAGGAACAGAGAGACGTATCGATTTGGACGGTGCAGTGGTGGTGTCGCCTTTCAGCAAAAGGTTCTCCGGTTTGATTTTCGGCTGGAGTGCCTTCTGCACAGAGTCTGCATGTCCTCCCTGCGTTTGTGTAGGTTTTCTCCGGGTGCTTCAGTTTCCTCCCACATTACCAAGACATATATCTGGAACATTTCTTCCCGGGCTGCCTCTGAAAATTGGCTCCGTTCCAAGTCGGCCTTTCCCAGTAAACAAATGTTAAATAAATCATCATCTTCTTTCGGCTGTTCCTGTTAGGGGTCGCCACAGCAGATCACCTGTTTCCATATCTTCCTGTCCTCTGCATCTTGCTCTGTCACACCAACCACCTGCATGTCCTCTCTCACCACATCCATAAACCTTATCTTAGGCCTTCCTCTTTTCCTGTTACCTGGTAGCTTCATCCTTAGCATCTTTTTCCCAATATACTCAGCATCCCTCCTCAGCACATGTCCAAACCAACGTAATCATGCCTCTCTGCCTTTGTCTCCAAACCTTCCAACCTGGGCTGACCCTCTAATATACTTATTCCTAATCCTGTCCACCCTCGTCACACCCAGTGCAAATCTTAACATCTTTAATTCTGCCACATCCAGCTCAAACTCCTGCCTTTTTGTCAATGCCACTGTCTCCAACCCATATAACATAGCTGGTCTCACTACCCTCTTGTAGACCTTTCCTTTCACTCTTACAGGTACTCGTCTGTCACAAATCACTCCTGACACTCTTCTCCACCCACTCCATCCCACCTGTACTCTCTTCTTCACCTCTCTTCCACACTCACCGTTACTCTGAACTATTGACCCCAAGTATTTAAACTCATCCACCTTCGCCACCTCTACTCCTTGCATCCTCACCATTCCTCTATCCTTCCTCTCATTCACACACATATATTCTGTCTTATTCCTACTGACCTTCATTCCTCTTCTCTCTAGAGCATATCTCCATCTCTCCAGGGTCTCCTCCACCTGTTCCCTACTCTCACTACAGATCACAATGTCATCTGCAAACATCATAGTCCACGGGGACTCCTGTCTGATCTCATCTGTCGACCTGTCCATCACCATTGCAAATAAGAAAGGGCTCAGAGCTGATCCTTGATGTAACCCCACCTCCACCTTAAATGCATCAGTCACTCCCAATCAGACCTCACGCTGTCACACTACCCATATCCTGTACCACTCTTACATACTTCTTGACTTCCTCATACAATACCACAACTCCTCTCTAGGCACCCTGTCATATGCTTTCTCTAAGTCTACCAAAACACAATGCAACTCCTTCTAACATTCTCTGTACTTTTCCATCAACACTCTCAGAGCAAACATCGCATCTGTAGTGTTCTTTCCCGGCATGAAACCATACTGCTGATCACTAATCATCACGTCCCTTCTTAACCTTGCTTCCACTACTCTTTCCCACAACTTCATGCTGTGACTGATCAAATTAATCCCTCTGTAGTTACTACAGCTCTGCACATCACCCTTATTCTTAAAAATCGGTACCAAAACACTTTTTCTCCATTCCTCAGGCATCCTCTCACTTTCCAAGATTTCATTAAACAATCTGGTTAAAAACTCCACTGCCATTTCACCTAAACACCTCCATGCTTCCACAGGTATATCATCTGGGCCAACAGCCTTTCCATTCTTCATTCTCTTCATAGCTATCCTTACTTCCTCCTTGCTAATCCATTGTACTTCATGATTCACTATCCCTACATCATCCAACCTTCTCTCCCTCTCATTCTCTTCATTCATCAACCCCTCAAAGTACTCTTTCCATCTCCTCAACACACTCTCCTCGCTTGTGAATATGTTTCCCTCATTATCCTTTATCAACTTTACCTGCTGCACATTTTTCCTAGCTCGGTCCCTCTGTCTAGCCAATAGGTACAGGTCCTTTTCTCCCTCCTTAGTGTCCAACCTTTCATGCAACTCTTCATATGCCTTATCGTTAGCCTTTGCCACCTCTCTCTTTGCCATGCACCTCATCTCCTTATACTCCTGTCTACTTTCTTCATCTCTCTGACGGTCCCACTTCTTCTTTGCCGACCTCTTTCTCTGTATACTCTCCTGTACTTCCTCATTCCACCATGTCTCCTTGTCATCCTTCCTGTGTCCAGATGTGATACCAAGCACCTTTCTAGCTGTCTCCCTTACTAGCTCTGCTGTAGTTACCCAGCTATTTGGTAACTCTTCACTGCCACCCAGTGCCTGTCTTAACTCATCCCTGAACTCCACCTCACAATTACCCTATTATTTTACACAATTATTTTTTAAACAAATGTTAAATAAATAAAAAATAAATAAATATGTGCATTTGAGTAGAAGTACATAATAGAGATGTAGATATTTTCTACTGTTATATTTAACAACTTGACAGCCACTTTACCTTAATAAAGTACCTTGTGTTTGCTTGGAATTCACACACTTTCTGATGATCATCATATTGATCATTGCTGCTGCTCTAGGCTTAGCCATATATGGTTTATAGTCTGCCAAGGATATAACAAATGGTCAGTTTCCAAAGCTTTAGGATACCTTCTGCATGCCCAAACTGCCAGGCAGCTTGAGCTGAGGTGGGAAGCCCTCAAAAGCTTTACTGCTGCTGAAGACTATGCACTTTTGGGGCTTTTGAGGGTCAGCAGTCAACTTGTGCTTTCCTTTACTGGGCAAATGTTCCCATTGGGGAAAAAAAACTTTTTCTTAATTTTGTTGGTGTTTTATTACTTTTCTGTTCAATAAAGTTATTTTAAGTTAGGAGTGTTGTGTTTTAAAAGACCATCTTTAGACTGCAACATACTTTTAAACAGAGCGCTCATTTTTTCTTTCAGTTTAAAAGTGGTGTAAAGTAACTGAAAACATTTTTTCTGTGGAGAAATTGTGTTTATTTTACTTTTGTTGTGCTGGCATGCTGTTTTAAAGCACTTTTTACTGTGTTTTTTTCTGTCAGAAAAAGTAACTTTTGTAAGCTGGTAGTATTTACTGGAAATTGCTGCTCCGCTTCCCCTGGTAAAAGGCACCAGTTTTGACTTCACCATGGAACAGATTACCAGTCCCACGGTCATTCCTTATTCCAGCCACAAAAAGAAAAAATAAGCAAACAGCCTTTGCTACCACAGCAGAGTAGTAAGTTGCCTCAGCAGCAGGTGGATGACTGTACTGTAGCTATTTGTTGTACTCAAACCACTCATCTTTTACCCTGATCCCTCTGGGGTGGCATCTACAGCCACTATGGACTGGGATTAGCCACATATTCTGTGGCTGTTGGAGTCTTCTGTGTGGGCAATGGAGAGCCACTGTTGTCAGTCCTGGGAGGGGGAATAGGGACTGTTTTCCTGTTGTATCAGAATGCTGTGCCCATCCCTGGGGAAACTGTTTCTGTTAGTAACACTGTTGACCCCATTCTCCTGTCAAAAAGAAACGGACAACCAAGCATGTATCTACTCCTCCTCAACTTTCTTTGTATAGGAGTAGTTTACTAGGTTTGGCTTAGGGTTTAATTCAGGCTGTTGATACTTCTTGTAAAGTAATTTCTGTTGAAAGAAAGAGGGATTCCTCTTTGACTGAAGATGTTCAAGGTTCTGAATCTGAACAATAAGATGCAAGAATGGATACAATGTTTTTCTTCATATTTCTGACTCAGACTTGGAGGAGAGCTCAGTTTCTGTTTGTCCCTGAGAGGGTTTCTCTTTTTCTGAGTTTGTTTCTGGACTAGTGCTTTCAATGGGGGAACACTGAGGTTTTTCAGTCCCACAGAAAATAGTACGATTACAGAGGGAGTTTCCAAAACCTACACCTGTTTAATTCCAGTTCTACTCTTTCTGATAAGGATGGGAAAATTCATAAAAAAAACAAAGGAAAGGAATATTCTTGATAGGTTATGGGGATAACGTGCAGTGAGTTGGCAGACTTTAAAAATTCCCTACAGAGTACTGTGTCAGAAATATTGGGTTAGCAAATGGATGTAACTAAAGAAATTATTTTTTGAGCTGAGATACAGGATCTGAATTGCCTAGACCTAGTAAGGCCTTGTTAAGTTTAATTTTGGTGGCTACTAAAAAAATTACTAGAAAATGGAACTCAAAGTCTAAACCGAATATATTTGAAGTTTCAAATGTCATGACAGCAGTAAAAGAACTGGAAGTGGGATCTTTAGAAAATGGTAGGAACAAATTACCTGGAAAAAGTGGAACTTGTGGGAACGATATGACACCTCTCAACTGTCCCTGATTTTCAGGGACTTCCCTGATTTTGACTCAAATTTTAGCTCTGTCCCTCTTAATCCCTCCTAAAACTAGTGACTTTTGGAGGAAAGATGGTGAATTACACTTAATGAATAATGACAATAATTAAGAGTTATAGACTTCTTTTACTTCAGAAAATGTGTATTTATCCATATGCTCTGATTCTGTCAATGTTTCATGTTAATAGCACTAATATTTTAAAAGTGTCCCTGATTGTCCCTGATTTTTTTTCTTGACTTGTCCCTGATTCTGTTGAAATTTGTCCCCGATTGGTTGAGAGATCTGCTATATGTGCAGAATAATGTTTTGGAATGAGGTTTAAGGGAAGGCAGGAATTGAGAGATTTATGTAATGTTGGATTGAAGCTATTTGTACAGAAGAACACATTGGATTTATAATCTTTGTAACTGTGAACATGTTAATATGGTTTGTTTCCTTTCATATAAATATATGATCTGATGCTATCCGTGTCATTATTCATCACTGATGGGTTTTGGATCCGAGCCTGCAATTAATGGATAGATCCAGAGCTCAAGCTCCCCCCTTGCCATACTCCCCTGCTGACCACTAATCCTCAGTTCTTCTTTGCCATTAAACGTGTTGGATGCATGTGAGCTCGAGCGACTTCTCAGTTAAATAAGTGATTTTTTTTTTTTTTTTTTTTTTTTTATGCATTTTCTATCTTTTTGTATTTTAGGGTTTCTAAATTAGTTTACCTCCCATCCCATATCTTAGAGTTAGCTCTTATCTCTTGTCACTGTAGTCCCCTTCCTGCCCATTTTCCTTTTCAAAAAATAAACCCCTCCTTTTCTTCTCTCTCCTTTTTCCTTGTGTGAGTGAGTGCTGATTATGGCTGAGAAACCTTCCGGTTTCAAGCGATGCCCCTTGTTTGGTCGGAAGATGCCTTATTCCGACTTGCACGAGGAGTGTCTTTACTGTTTAGGAGAGGCCCACCTGGAGATTGAATGTGACATTTGTGCTGCATTCAACCCCAGGGCTTTTATGGAGTGCCACAACAAATTGCTTCTCAAGGGCTTGGTTCAGGGTGGTCCCCTGCAATCGGAATCTATTGCCAAACCCTCTCAGGATTCCAAGAAGAGACGCCCTCTTCCCTCCAAAGGGTCTCCTTCAATCTCAAAAAAGCCGAGGCTGTCGGATCACAGATCCCCGGATCCAAGTCCAGCCTCTGTGGCTTCAGATCTGGGCACTTCTACACTGAGATCCTCAGATCAGGCCCTCAGATCCAAGGTCTCGGTGCCTCATGGACACTCAAATCCATCTCAGAGCAAGCCCTCTCCTGATCTGATCCCATTGTCAGATCCGTCCAGAACACCATCCAAGTCATCTGATCCTGCCAGACCATCTGATCCCAGTGCATTGTCATGTAAGATAGTCATAGACAGCTCCCCCTCTAGATCCTCCAGTAAATTGGATCTGAGACATCAGAGCCATTCCCCTTCACGAGACCACAGAACTGTCAGATCCAGTGCAGGATCCCTAGCTAGGTCGGGCCATTCATCTTCATCTTCCAGATCCTCCAGAAGCCTGTTAGCTTCGGATATGGATAGGATGATGAGGAGCTTCCTCAAGGCCCAAATTAAGTTTGGCTTGTCGTCCCCAGCCCAGATCAAATGGCCAAGGGACCTTCCCCACCCACAGGCTTCTACTCTCCTCTTCCGAGCCATCTGGTTTTGGAGCATTAGAACCAGAGCTTTCCAAGTGAGAGGCCATCTGTGTCGGGTATACCTCCCTTCTCGACTCCTCCAGGGTCCCTGAACGACTCTGTTCTGCAGCCCTCTGAATAAGCTGTGCCTCATCCCAGTGAGGCCGGTCCGGGTTCTCTGGGGGTTGGGAGTTCGGGTTCTCAGTTTTCAGGCTGTTTCCTTCCCATGGGGGCTTTGTCACTCGACAGCTCAGGGCCAGTATCATCTGGGACTGGGAGCTTTGGTAATGTATCTGGGTCCCTTCTCCCTTTCCGGTTGGCTGAAGAGGAGAGGGGAGCCTCGTCCAGTCTGTTGGCCTTCCTGGCAGTAGAGAGCACCTTCTCCAGCTTGGCAGTCAACGACCATTTGTCTCTAGGTCCTCCCTAGCCCCTCTCAGCTTTGGGTGGTGATGCCTCATCATCCTTCCAGGGTCAGCCCTCCCACGAGCACCTTCAGATGGGCACTGCCCCACTTGGGGTTCCTGTCTCTTCTGAGTCCTTCCCAGAGCCCACCATGGAGGAACCCCCTCAAAAGAGAACGTGTAAGAGGAGGCACCTGGACTCTCCTAGAGAGTCTGTCACCAAGGACACGGATTTCGAGGAGGGAGACTGGTCCCCCAGGCTGCCTTCTGAGGAAGTGCCCTTTGGGGGCATTCTCGAAATTCTCAAGCAAAGAGGCAGTTGGTCTTCCCCCACCCCATCTTCGGAAGAAGCCATGTTTCTAAAAGCCTTTGGGACGGGCCCATCTTTTACCTGGGTGTCCCCCTTAATGACGAGCTTGTGGATCTCATCACCAACAAGGCTTGGAAGTAGTCAGACACAGTGAAACTGGTACCCAAAAAGGTGGACAAATTCCTCAGTCCCCCCAAAAATAAGGCTTTTTGGAGTAAGGGCATCCCCTGTTGATGCCATCATTGTGGCCACCGCTACTAAGAAGGAGCTAGTGGAGCAGAGCCTTGGTCCATCCCCTGAATAGAGAATCTTAGGCAGTTGACCAATTTGGCAAGCGCGTGTTTACCTCAGCTACATTTGGACTAAGAGCAACCAACTACATGGCACATTTTACCCAGCTTCAGAGGGATTTGGTGTCGGAAATCACCACTTCACCTACAGAGTTGCTGCCTCCGGAGAGTCTTAAGCTGGTCTCTCCTAAGTTGTCTTCTCTGACTTCCCTGGCTAATGCTTCAATGAGGTTGATTTCCAACACAGCAGAAGCCACCTCTCGAGTGGCTGGCACAGGTATTGCCATTAGACGGCATGCCTGGCTTCTCCTTTGTGCGTTTGCGGAACCCTTCAAGGCATCTTTTACTAATTCTCCCTTTGACGGTTTGACCTTGTTCACACAGTCTGTCAAGCAAACATTGACCCACACTGAGCAGGAGGGTAAGACTCTGTCTGTGGTGGGAATCAAGTTTTCTACTCCCCCAATGATCTTTTTCTAAGACTCAGACAGGTAGTAAGAAACTTTGGTTCCACAAAACTCAGTCCTCCTTCCAGGATGCTCCCCAACAATCCTATTCCACAAGCCGGTGTAGGGGATTCAATGGTAGATGCTGCCCCAGAGGCAGAGGGGGTCTGCAGAATCAGGGCTCCTGGGAACCCTTCTCGGAGAAGCCTTTTCAGCGCTTCTGAAGAGCTTTCCGACTGTCCTGCCCTGGAGGCAATCGGGGGATGTTTCTCCCTTCACCCACTAGCCTGAACAAGTCTGTCCACAGATCAGTGGATGTTAGATTATTTCCAGGGGTTACTTCATCCCCTTTTTTCAGCCTCTTCGATTCAAAAATCCCTCCTTGATATTCCACCTCAAAAAAGGGAGTTAGCCCAACTGGAGGTTCAAGACCCTCTTCTAAAATGAGCCATCCAAGAGGTCCTAACAGGACAACGAGGGTCCAGAACTTACTCTCGCTTCTGGTACCAAAAAAAGGCCATGGACCTGCATCCCATTTTGGACCTCAGCAAACTGAACCTGTCGATCAAGAATTCCAAGTTCTGGATGGTCACTGTCCAGTCCATTCTGCCTCTGTTGTGCAAGGACAATTGGATGTGCTCAGTAGATCTCAAGGACACACACTATCATACCAAAATCGACAGGCACTCCTGGAGATGCCTGCGCTTTGGGTTAGGGGCCAGTCATTACCAGTTCAGAGCCTTGCCCTTTGGAGTCACCACAGCCCGTTGGGGGTGACAGTGGTGGCACCCCATGTCCGGCTCTAAGGATTCCAGGTCTTTCTGTACCTGAACGATTGGCTCTTCATGGCCCTCACGAGGCATCAACTATCAATGGCCACCTCTTATGCCCTCAATTTCTTTTGCCATCTGGGAATCACAGTCAGTTTGTCCAAGTCCTACCTTTCTCCTTGCTAAAATTTGGAGTTTATCGGGGTTCAGTTGGACATGATATGGAAGAGTGCAGCACTGCCTTTACGCAGAGTTCATCTTATTTGGGATCAGGTCTCGCTTGATTCTAGAGCGTCCATCAGTCCATCTGATTCTACAAGAGTTAGGTTCGATGGCAGCTACCATCCAATTATTTTGTCTCGCCAGGTATAACATGCGAGTTCTGCAGTGGACCCTGGCAGTTCAATGGTCCACTCCACCCCATGTCCATGACCATCAGGAATTCTCAGGTGTGCAGAAGTCACCTTGCGTGGTGGTTTCAGACTCAGAATCTAATTTTAGACAGACCCTTTTGTCTTCTCCAATCCAAGACCACAGTGACCACAGATGCCTCCCTGTTGGGGTGGGTGGGCATTTTCAGGGTAGGACAGTTGAAGGCACGTGGTCCCTCATAGAGACCAAATTGCACATAAGCGTCCTAGAGATGATGGCAGTCCTAATGTTGCAAGCTTGTCAGGAGTGCCTCCCTCTAGGGACCATAGCAATTCAAATAGACAACATGGTGGTGGTCTGGTACATCATCAAGCAAGGGAGAACACGGTCTTATCCCCTGTGCAGAGAGGCCATGAGAGTGTGGAAATGGACAATGTCTTCTAAGTGATTTGTTTTTGCAACTCACGTTCCCGGCAGTTTCGACATGCTGGCCAGCCAGCTCAGTAGGTCTATCTTGAGTCCCCATGAGTGGTCCCTGAATCCGTCCGTGGCTAGTCAGATATTTGACCGTTGTGGTCAACCGTGCTGTGATCTCTTTGCCTCACCAGGTAACCGCAAATGCAGCGATTATTTTGCCCTGATCCCTCCAGCGGGTGAGTCACCCAGGGGTGCTCTGATTCACAGTTGGCCTCTGGGACTCCTCTATGCTTACCCTCCTACTTCTCTGATTCCCAAGGTCTTACAGAAAGTTCAATGCCTGAAGACCCCTCTCATCCTCATTGCCCCCTTCTGGCCTCAGCAGGCATGGTTCTCCTTATTACAGTCTCATCTGAGGTGTCCACCCTGGATGTTGGATCCCATACCATATCTCATTTCCCGGTCTCCAGACTCTTCATTTAAATACATGGTTTCTCCAGTTCCAGTAATCCTTTCACACTCCAGGCTTCCTTCCCTGGTGAGGAAAATTACTTTGGCCTCTCAAAAGCCATCTATTAAGGAAGTGTATTCCAGTAAGTGGAAAAGGTTTTCTGTTTGAGCTAGACAGCATAATTTAAATCCCGTTTTGACCCCAATTCCTGATATCTTTACTCTCTTTGCATTCTCTTTTTCAGGATGGGGCGAGTTTTTCTACTGTCAAGCTTCAGTTAGCGGCCATTTCTAGCTACCACATGAATGAGGAGCCTACTTCCTCTTCTAAATTGTGCAAAGCCTTTCTTAAAGGAGTTTTGCTTCCTTAGACTGCCTATTAAAGATCCTTCCCTGCCGTGGGATTTGACCTTGATGCTGCAGTCTTTGACACAAAAGCCCTTCCAGCTTCTTGTGATATCAAGTTCCTTTCTTGGAAAATGGCATTTTTAGTGGCCGTTACTTCTGCCAGAAGAGTCTCGGAGCTGCAGGCTCTAAGCATTAAACCTCCATTAATGGTCATCCACAAGAACAGGGCATTCTTAGGACAAATCCTTCATTCATTCTGAAAGTGGCCTCTGAGGCTAACCTCAGTCAATGAATACAACACCCGTTTTTTTTTTCCTAATTATTCTAACAAAGCAGAATGCATGTTGCATTGTTTTGATGTTCATAGACAATTACGTTTCTTTCTGAAAAGGACTGAGGAATTTCGGAAGTCAGACTAGCTATTCATGGCCTTTTCTCAAAATAGAAGGGGTCTGGTGGTTACTCAAGTGACTATTTCCAGATGGGATGGCTAGTTGCATTTCCTTCATTTATGACAGCAAGCATATGGAGTTATCCAGACCATTTAAAGCCCAGTCTTCCAGGTCTGTAGCTGTGTCATTGGCCTTCTTAGCTATACTTTCCTTAGATGAGATTTGTGCTGCTGCTGCTACTTGGTCTAATCCCCACACCTTTGTTTCGCACTATAAGTTGGATTTGGTGTCTAAGAACAGGGCTTCTTTTGGTTCCTCTGTGCTGGTTATTTTTTCCACTTTATTCAAAATGATGTGTAATAACAATACTAACTAATTATACAATTATATGTACTTTTTAGATAGAGTTTAAGGTTCTTGTACACAGACCTGAAGAAGTCTAGAAGGAAGAAAGCGATCTTTGTTAACAATAGGTAATGAAAATAGAACTTGATTTTTACATGCAAAATGTATACATATATATTTATATATTTTTTTATTACCAAATGAACTAAAGTTGATATATTTCCAGCCATGTAGTAATATTGTCTTGGATAAAATCACAGACTTAATAATCTACTTAATAATCTGGTTAAATAAGAGGTACCACATCATTATAAATTTTATTTAAAGTACATAAGGGTTATAATATTATTATGACAGCTACTAAGTAGGGCAGGACCAGCTCGAATGTCACACTGATGGGGGAAGGGATTATTATTATGTGAATTTAACATGTGTACCAATAACACTGTTTTACAGCACAATAAACCACTCCCATGCCTAATAAAAAGTATATATATATATATATATATATATATATATATATATATATATATATATCTATGTATATATTTAGAAAGCTTTTGAGGAAATTATTACTCTATTTTTGTTTTACTTGGATCGCTTGTCTGTGTACTTAATAAAGGATTTTCGACTGGAAACAGACTGCCTGCCTGCCTTGCTTGGATTACTTTCGAATGCTGTACAATTATATATTTTTTATTATTTTTTGTTTTGTTTTGTTTTGTTTTGACTTAAGACAAGTTTAAGTTCGCTACTTCTACTACTATTGTCTGATCTGATTAATATACAGTGATTAACTAGAGATATATGGACTGAAAATCTTCCACACAGAGACGTTTCTTACACTGTTTTATTATTGTAATTTAATGATATGATGGTGTAAGGTTATACCTAATTAGACCATGATATGATGCTTATTTACTAAAGAAACAGAAAAATAATCTAAACATGAAAAAGTAAATATAAATTTCAAATTACAGAATGGAGCTATAGAGGGTCATGTCTTAATGTCTGAAGGCTTAACACAAGACAATTTAAAGAAAAAGCAATAATGCATATTGGAGCAGTAGTACATATTGCCTCATCCTGCAGCCAAGTACATTTTCATGTGATTTCTTAAAATGCTGCATTATCTTTGAATGTTTATTTTGAATATGCCAGATTAATGTTTACTATTCCGGAAGTTATTGGTACATGGTGTGGAATTATGCTTTTATATTAAACCAAAAGAAGAGTTTTGAAATGTTTAAAGAAGTTCTGAAATACCTCTGTTAAAGTATTTTGATATGAACAAGTAAGTCACATTACAGCTGTGTAACACATGAAATGGAAGTGGTACAGCGATTCTGCAGCAAAATAGGCAGGTAGCTTAATAATACAAAGTTTTATGGAATGCCAGAACAAGTCTGCTCAGATGAAAAAAAAAACTCAAAATCATATTGTACAGGAATCCAGGGAATGTTTTTTATTTTTTTTAACAAAAGTTTTAATGCCTTTACAATAACAAAACTTCTCCAGAATAAAAATGTCTTAAGAAACTGTCATGAATTGTGCAGAATTCATGAAGTCCTGGGACAGGAATCAACCAATCCAACAAAAAAAGCAAAGCTCTCCTTAAATGGGCTTATGAGTAAGATATGAGAAAATTAAGTACAAATCACTTAAAATTAAAGTAATGTTGCTCTACACTTCAAAACACCATCATTCAAGCCACGAACTTCAGTGACATTTAATGTCTGCTGCCATTGCAGTTCCTTATTCAGTAATACACTGTCTGTATTGCTGTCTTAAGTTCCATGCTGTCAATCACACACACACACACACACACACACACACACACACGCAAGCACCACTACAGCTGTGAATGTCACACTTTTTTCGACTTTGAAATTTATGTAGATTTTAAGACTAAGAAGTTAGTTTCAACACTATATAGAAACCTGACTTTTACTAATGGGCACTTATGTGGTCAGTTGTCATTCTAATTTAAACATTTGCTGGATTCTTGTTCAGTATTTGTGTGTGTGCGCATGCATGCCTTTGGAATTGCCTTTGCGTTTAATAGAAGAAAGAACTGCTTGCCTTTGTATATGGTTGAGAAAAGATCCCTGAAATATATTTATGAGAAAAGACTGTTGCTTCTAATAGACCTTATGCTACAAAGAATGCTTTAGGGACTGCAGAAGTATGACTTAGTTAAGAAGTTGTAAACCTGGTAAAGAAATGCATATAGCATATATGCTGAGTCATTTGCATTTGCCATATTAACAAGAATTAACTTGGTGAGGAGCCTAAAGTAAACTAGATAATTTCACATTTTTGAATGTCCTTTAAGTTTTAGCAGTGTGCTAAGAGTGATCCAAAAATACTTTTGAGATGTGGCAGTGAGAGGCTGAGTGCATATAAAATCTGTAGTGGAGAAAGAAATACAACTATACATCTGATGTTGTTAATCTTCATTCATTCCTTACTGATGGGTGTCTGTTCCGTCCTCGGAACCGAGTCGGCCTTGTAACAAGCTCGTGCCAGCCAAAACACTCTTGAGCTAAACTTTTACCCACAATGCCCTCCTCCCTGTTACCTTAGATCTCATTTGCCACGTAGCCGTAAAGCCAACTTTCAGCTAAGTATTTAGTTTGCAACTGTGTGGGATAAAAACATCTTTCAATGACACTTCATCTTCTTATAAAATTCATAAATAAACATACTTTAAATATGCAAAAGAAATTCAACTCACTTTTCATTGGATCATTAGATGTAGGCTGAGTATTCCAGGTCTAAATGACCAAAATACAGGTGAAGCCGATTCTGAAAAGAGGGCTTCATAGACCTAGGAGTTAAATAATGCCCTCTTGTGTTTATAGATTGCTGGTATCTGGTATGGTGGAATATACTGTGGACATATTTTTAGAATGAATTGATATGGACACTTGCTTATAAATGTGTTTTTCTTATATTGGTCACCTTATTTTCAGTCTAAACTCACTTCTCTAATCTCTCGTTAGTCTTTTACCCACTTTTGCGTATCTTTCCAGTTTCTTTTTCCTCAAATACCTTACAGTAATCTGAAGTACCATTGTTGGTACGGCCCTTTCCCTCTACCCTTTGTGGTAATCCTTGAATACCATTGCTGGTATTCCTTTCCTTTCCTTTATTTCCTTTCCAAAAATAAATAAATAAATAAATAAAACTCTCCTCCTTATTTTTCTTGATATTGTTGGTTTTTGTACTGTAGTATAATGTCTGGAAAAAAGGAGCTTCAGGGTTCAAACCGTGCAACAAGTGTAGTCGCAAAATGCCTAATAGCGATTCTTATGTCTCTTGTGTATATTGTTTGGGAGTTCACCATCTTTCTGTACAATCTCCTTGTACCATTTGTCAGGGTTTCAGTTCCCGAACATTTAATGAAAGAAAAAAGCTGATTCTGAAGGGCCTCCTTAAGATGCCTTTCTCAGAGGCTATCTCTGCTTCAGAGGGATCACCCCCTCCCAGAAAAAAGCACAAAGAACATAAAAAGAGACCACATTCAGTTATTTCTTCTCCCTCCGGTGATGAGGAGGAACAAAGATCAAAAATGCCAAAAATGACTCTTTCAGCTCCAGAGTCAAAACCAGCTTCTACGGCACCATCTTTGGTACCGTCAACGCCTATTTCGTCGGCGCCAACAACATCTATGGCACCGGCTCTGCCTAAACTACAAATTTTGACTTCCATACTGACCACGGCACCGAGCTTACCTACAATTTCGGTTCCAAGTTTGGACACCCCTCCTACACGTCTCTAAACTCGAGACATTGGTGCCAATAGATCATACTGCACGGACTCGGTACTCCCCTTCGGTGGATCCTTTTGTTGGGTGCAATTTAGCCCTTTCTTAGAATGGCCAGAGTCCCCATCAGGGATATCCACTAGATCATCCAGGAGCCTCTCAGAATTGGATGTGGTGCATCTTGTGGACTAGCTGCTGATGGCCAGAGGAATTGCATCACTTTCTAAGACCCCATTCCCCTTTGGACTTGGGAATCTGTCTCCATGGACTCTAGCGTATTCTCCTCCTTTGACCTCTTTGCAGGCTTCAAAGTACTGTGCACTGATGCCTTTATCGGTTCCCACACCTTTGGTGCCACTAGTGGATCTCACTGTGGCTCAGGAGCCGACCCTTTGGCCTTTGACTCGCTCAGAGCCAGGACTGCCTCAGGTTCAGGACTGGACTGCAGGCTCCTCGGCACCTGATACAGCTCTGGGTTTTTCTACAGTGCCGTTGACCATGGTTCCAAGAGCACTGTCAATACTGAGTCCCCTTGAGCCTCCATCCTTGGGAGCAGGCTCATTGGACGGGGGTGTGACCCTGGTTCCGAGGTTGTCCTTCTCGGTTCCGGGCTCCCATCCCTCTTTGGGCAGGCCAGCTTTCCAAGCGATGGAGAGGGCCCTTGCCTCTGCAGGCAAGCTGTAGGCATCAGAATCCCAGATATGTCCTTCCTCTGAGCCACAGCTGACACAAGCCACTGCTTTGGGACTTCAAGCACAAGAGCCTCAGGATACCCTACCGCTGGATGCCCCATGTTCATCGTGCATACAGCTGCAGTAATGAGTGAATTCCAAAGTCTTGGTCCGGCGTCTGTTGTTATCCAGCGTACTCTTCTGGCGTCAGGAAGGCCAGGTATAAGACACAACCCGGCGCTATGTTCTGATCTTTTTGCCCGTGATTGCGAAGCAGAAGCAGTTCGCAAGTATTCCCCTTTTGAGGATTAGGATGCAAGAGCAGTCTAAAATCTGCCCTCTGCCTGATCATGTGAAATGTTCTTTCAGGTCCAGCCACCACGATTTAGCCATATAGGGGCAGACCACCAAGACAGTGCACAATACAGGAAGCAAACTCAATGACTCCCTCATTTCCATGCCAAGCAAGTCTCAACTAGCAGCACCTTTGGGAGGAAACTAGCATTGGCATCTTGTCACAACAGACAAATGGATACTGGACATTATAAACAGAGGCTACAAATTTCAATTTCACACTTCCAAAAATAGAGTGCCAATCACAGGGTAAAACTCAAAGGTAGAGGCACAACTGCAAATTTCAAAGCTCCAACAGGGTTTTTATTCAAGACTTTTCCGACTTTTCCTGGTACCAAGAAAAGGAACCGACTGGAGACCCATTCTGGACTTATCAATACTAAACACATTTCTATTACCAAAATTCAAGATGCTCACATTACAGCAACTTCCCATGCTGGGCAAGAGTTTTGGCTGGTAACATTGGACCTCAAGGAGGCATACCTGCATGTCCCAATCAGACAAAGCTGCAGAAGATACCTCAGATTTCTTGCAGGTTCAATCCACTATCAATTCTCTGAGTATTCACCATGCATTGCAGACTTCAAGGATACAAATTTACCCTTATCTGGGCGACTGCCGATCCAAGCGGACAGCAAACATATACTACTGGAACATCTGGCATATGTGACACGGTTACTGCTTTCTCTGGGATACACCATAAGGAGAAATCAAAGCTAACACCTTGAGAAAATAACCTTCCTGCCAGCTGCCAGCTTGGACACAAAGATCAGATGGCATACCCACGCCAGAAAAACAAGGGCAATTATCTCAGTACTTTAAAATACTAGCAAAAGTACCAGGCTTGCAAGGAAAATCCTGCAGGCTCTGGGATTCATGGCATCTTGCATTCTTCTAATCCCATGTGCAAAGCTGCATATGAGGAAACTTCAATGGTACCTAAAAAATCTATGGTCTCAACACAGTCACAGCTTGGAAGCAATCATTCCAATAATTCCCTGTCTACAAAAGGAATTTCTATGGTGGGCCCAAGCATGACAAGTAAACACAGGCCTCCCTTTCTGCAAGCCACAAGCAAAACAAGTCATAACCACAGACGCCTCAGATTACGCCTGGGGGGCTCACATGAAGGACAGGTGCATTCAGGGCAGATGGTCCCAAAGGAAACACCTTCACATCAATCAAAGAAATGCTGGCAGTAATAAATGCAATTACAGCTTTCAGGGACTTCCTGCATCAGGACAATTGCTCATAAGAGCGGACAACACCACAGTAATGTGGTACATAAACAAACAAGGAGGAACTCACTCATACCCCTTGCAGTCTAGCCATGACTCTTTGGAACTTGGCTCTAGAAGAGACAAATCGAACTTCAGGCACAGTACTTGCCAGGGATGGAAAACACACAGAAGCAGAAATATGACAGATCCACAAATGGAAGCTACATCCACAGGTGTTTAGGAGATAGTCCAAGCGTGGGGAGGCCAGATATAGATCTTTTGCCTCCCACAGAAACCATCAATTGAAAAGGTTTTGTTCAGGGACCTTCCATCCAAAAGGCCTGGAAAGTGGGCCCTTTTCATTCAGTTGGACAACATGGGCAGTTTATGCATTCCCACCTCTGCCTCTTCTGCCCAAGGTACTTCTGAAAGCAAGAACAGACAAACCGAGGATGATACTGATTGCTCCAGACTGGCCAAGGCAACACTGGTATCCACTCCTGAGGAGCCTAACACATACTCCTCCCTGGCCCCTGCCTCTAATACCTCTCCTGCTGACATAAAACAACTACAAAACCCTTCACACAGCCAGCTGAAAACACTCCCCCTCTGCATGGAAAATTCCTTAATACCACATCAAACTCTACTATCCAGCAGGGCGTCATCTTGGAGGCCAGAAGACCTTCTACTAGAAAGCTTACTCGCAAAATGGGCGGTTTTGCTGTTGGAATGAGAAAGAGGACAGGACCCTAGAAAATTGAACTTGCCTCAGGTTCTACAGTACCTAGCTGAACTACTGAGCAGTGGACTTTCATTTTCTTCAATCAAAATACTGCCTCAGCCATTTCTGCAGAATTCAACACGGATCCTCCTTTATTCTCACATCCACTCTTGGCAGTTCCTCAGAGGGCTAAGAATTTAAGACCTCCAAAGGAAACAACCAATACCAGCCTGGGACCTTAATTACATACTAGAAAAATTAACATTGCCTCCCTTTGAACCTGCTGCAACAACAGATCTACAATTTTGTCCTGGAAAACAGCTTTTCTTCTGGCCATCACTTCAGCTCAGAGGGTTTCTGGTTTCTGAACTACAGGCCCTCATGGCGGTGCAGCCTTTCCTCATCTTCCATCAGGACAGGGTTTCCCAGTACCAACCCATCTTTTATGCCTAAAGTGGTATCTAGGGTAGCCTTAAACCAAGCCATACACCTTCCTACCTTTTATCCTAACCCTCAAAACAAAGGGAAAGGCTGCTTCACTCTTTAGACATCCATAGGCAGCTCACGTTACTATTTGGACGGAACAAAGTCCTTCAGGAAATCAGACCAACTTTTTGTGTCCTATGCGTGGGGCTCCAGGAAACCAGTTACCAAACAGACCATTTCCAAGTGGATTGGCCACTGCATACGTTTTTGTTACCATGGGAAACCTGTCCCTTCTGGTATCAGATCTCTCACTCCACCAGGGCAGCCACCTCTACAGCCTTCCTCAGAGGTGTGCCTGCCTAAGGATATCTTGGGCAGCCACTTGGAGTTCTGTACATACCTTCACAAAACACTACCATCTGCCTTATATTCCAGAACAAGAGCAGGCTTTGCCACTGCTGTTTTGCAGCATTTCTGGCTCAACCCAGTTCCTCATAGTGCCTACCACCCTATGCATAGCTTTGGGACTCTACCCATCTGTCGTTACTGCAGCTGTATGCACACGATGAACATAGTGCAGTTTGTACCTACCATAAATGTAGATGTTGAGTGCGAATACAGCTGCAGTACAGGTTCTCCCTCCTTCCTTCCTTGGTAAAGGCATGGGGCCTAACATCCTCTTCATACTACCTGACTGGGTTATCCTGCTATGTTTTGTTTGCTTACAACCACTGATTTTGGATTATATTGCATTGCTGTATATGTATTATAGATATAATTATTATTTATGTATTGCCTTCCTTCTGGAGGCACATGACATGCAAGGCAGAGAACATGGCGCCGTGGCGTCGTCTTTACTCTATCTGGCCTTCCGCTTCCCAGAAGAGTAGAACAACAACCACGCCGGCACGCGGACCAAGACTTTGAATTCGGGCGAGGGAGGACCGCCTGTGGCTGAAAACCCATCTGTCATTACTGCAGCTGTATTCGCACTCGAACATCTACATTTATGGTAGGTACAAAACTGTACTTTCTTAGGAGTCCTCTTCAGAAACCCCCACTGAAGAGGTACCTTGCAAGAGGACGTGCAAAAGGAAGCACATGGACTCAGCAGAGGAATCTTTAACCGAGAACACGGACTATGATGAAGGGGAGGGGTCCACACGGTCACCCCATGATGTCTCATTTGGAGACATCCTGGAAATCCTAAAGCAGAGGGGTGACTGGAAGCCCACCAATCCCTCCTCCGAGGAGTCCATGTTCCTGCAGGCTTTTCGTGCTCGACCCTGTACTTTCTGAGTGACCCCCCCCGCAGATGAGCTGGTTCAGCTCATCGTGCAGCGCACTTGGAAGAGTCCTGAAACCATTGAACCGATCCTACAGAGGCCAGACAAATGTTTATCTCCCCCTGAGCTGCACCCTCACTGGTCCAGGGTCTTCCAGTAGACGCGATGGTGGTGGCGACTGCCACAAAAAAGGAGCTGGCTGAGGAAAGCCAGACTGTCCACCCCAAACATGGAGTCTTGGGCGGTGGACAGGCTAGGGAAGCGAGTTTTTACTTCATCGACCTTTGCAGTTAGGTCTTTGAATTATCTGGCACACTTCACCAGGTTTCAAAGAGACTTAGACGCCGAACTCTCAGAAACCGTAGCAGGGAGCTGTTTCTGATGAGGTCTGCAACAAGGTTGCCTCGCAGTTAGCTACCCTGGAATCCATATGCAGCTCCTCCATGCATCTGATTTCTCACGCCACTGAAGGAGCAGCCAGAGTGGCCGGTTCAGGCGTTGTCATGCGATGTCACACCTGGATGTGCCTTTGTGACTTTGCGGACTCTTTTAAGTCTTCCTTTTTTAATGCTCCAGTTGAAGCCTCCTCCCTTTTTTGCCTGAAAGTAAAATACACATTGGCCAGGTGTGAGAAGGACGGTAAGACCCTGTCTCCTGTGGGCATACGTTTTTCCGCTCCTCAGCATCCATACTCTAGGAACCAGAGGAGCAGAAAAATGTGACACAAGAAATCACAGGGTCTTTTCCGTGACACACGTGGTGAGTGTACTCCCCGAGGCAGAGGGCTTAACTCATCCGGAGGGCGCCCATACAGGGGCAGAGGGGGTTCACGTAACCAGGGCTCCAGAGATTCTTTTTCTGAACAACCCTATTAGTGGTCCTGAGGAGTGACCCGATTGCTTTCCTCTAGAAGCAGTCGGGGGATGTTTTTCCTTGCACCTTTCTGCCTGGCTAACAATAACAGATCTATGGGTGCAATGGATCATAACCAGCGGATACCACATTTCTTTCATTCTTTATCCAAGGTCACCAAGTTGAATTCCTGACATTCTACCCAGTCAAAGAGAAACAGCAGCACTACAAATTCAAAAGCTGCTTCAAAAAAAGAGTCATCCAAACATTCCCACCAGACCAGATAGGATCCGGATTCTACTCAAGATTCTGTTTAGTGCTAAAGAAAACAGGAGACTGGAGACTAATTTTGGATCTCAGCATCCTAAATTTGTCAAATAAGAAAAATTCCAGATGGTCATGGTTCAGTCTATCCTCCCTTTCTTGGAGAAAGACAATTGGATGTGTTCAGTAGATCCTCAAAATGCGTAATACCACATAAAAATGGACAAAAGCTCCAGAAGATTTCTTCACTTCTGGCTATGGGCCAATCACTTTCAATTCCATGCCCTGCCCTTCGGACTCTCTACATCCCTCAGAGTGTTCACTAAGTGCATGGCAGTGGTAACCACTTGAGACTTCAAGGATTCTGGGTGTTTCCGTATCTAGACGATTGGCTGCTCACCACCCCCACCAAGCGTCTACTGGAGATCGCACTAAACTGCACACTCAAACTAGCAGAATCTCTGGGAAACTCAGTAAACTGGGGAAAGTGCAACCTGATCCCCTCTTAATCCTTAGAATTTATCAGGGCGATCTTCAACACAAATGTTTACATAGTGTCTCTTCCAGACCACAGATTACACAAGATACGATCCCAAATAGGGATGATACTCTGTCAAAATCTAGTCCCAGCATGAACAGTGCTTCAACTCCTGGGTTCCATGGCAGCATCAATTACCATAGTACCCTTGGCAAGGCTACACATGAAAATTCTCCAATGGCTCCTTCTAACTCAATGGTATCCCTTACAACATCCTTTGTCTTTTCAAATAAGGATAACTCAATGAAGGATAACTCAACGATGCAAGCAGGATTTAATGTGGTGGATGAAGCCAGACGAACAACAATGGAGTCGCCCCTTTTACCCGAAACAGCCCAAGGCCACAATGACTACCGATGCTTACCTGATAGGGTGGGGGTGGGGGGCTATTCCAGGGGAAGATGGTCCAAGGCACTTGGTCAGACATAGAGGCCCACCTGCATACCAGTGTGTAGAACTGAGGGCGGTGCTTCTAGCATTGCAATCATTTCAATCCATCCTTCCATCAGGGACATTTGCTATTCAATCAGACAACATGTCATTAGTCTGGTACATCAACAAAAAAGGGGGAACCAAGGCTTACTCATTGTGTCAAGAAGTCATGAGAATTTGGCAATGGGCGAGAGCTTCCAACCGCTTTCTAGTTGCAACGCATATTCCCGAGAGCTCCAACGTGATTGCTGACAAGCTGAGCAGATGCATCCTACTGCCTCACGAGTGGTCCCTCAGTCCTATCATTGAGGCAAAGATCTTCAGCCACTGGGGCCAGCCTTGCTGTGACCTATTCACATCTCCAGCAAACCCCACATGCAGCAGCTATTTCACCCTAATTCCCCCCTCAGGGGGAGTCCCGAGGGACGCTCTGATTCATGACTGGCCCACGGGATTTCTGTATGCTTTCCCTCTTTTCCCCCTGATTCCCCAATTTCTAAATAAAGCCCTTCATCTGAGAAGCAGACTAATCCTCTTTGCTTCTTACTGGCCTCGACAAATTTGTTTACCTTTCCTTTGGCCTCACCTTGTATACAAACCATGGATTCTGGATTCAACTCCAGAATTGATCTCGCACTCGCAAGGGTTGACTCACCCGAACACTCCCAGTCTCAAGCTTGGTTTCTCCACTTCCGGTAATTGCCAGGCAGAATAACCTTACCTCCCCAGTGTGTGGTATCCTTCTGGCTTCACATAAACCATCCACCAGGAAAATTTATCTCGGCAAGTGGAAGAGGTTCCTTATTTGGTCCCAGCAAAGACGAGCAGACCCTTGTTCAGCCCCAGTTAGTGTGATTTTTGATTATTTATCAAGTCTTCTCTATTCAGGAGCAGCAGCCTCAACCATTCGAGTATACTTAGCTGCTATCTCAAACTTCCACAATGGGTTTCGAGACTCAGAGCTAATCTCCCATCGTCTCTGCAAAACTTTCTTAAAAGGTGTCTTACATATTAGACCACTTTTCAGGAACCCATCGAACCTTGGAATTTAACACTAGTACTGCAGTCCCTGACATGTTCACCCTTTGAAACTGCTTCCACTTGAGACCTTAAGTTCCTGTCTTGGAAATCGCTATTTTTGATAGCTGTCACATCAGCCAGACACATTTCAGAGCTTCAAGCTTTGTATATTAAATGCCCTTACATGGTATTTCATAAAAACAGAGTATCACTCCGTACCAGTCCTTTTCTGCCCAAGGTTATCTCAGACTTGACAATTAACCAAGCGCTTGACCTTCCAGTCTTTTTCCCCAGCTATTCAAAGAAAGGAGAGTACTGTCTTCATTTGCTGGATGTTCATAGACAGTTATGTTTTTACCTGGACAGAACAAAGTCAGTACATAAATCAGACCAGCTATTCGTGTCCTATTCAGGCCCGAAATTGGGAAACCCTGTCTCAAAAGTAATCTTGTCCAAATGGCTGAGAAATTGTATATCCTTGATTTACCAACAAAATAAAATTTCTCTACCAAGCAAAGTCAGAGCACATTCTACGAGGTCAGTAGCAAGTTCTGTTGCTTTTAATGCAAAAATGTGCAGCTGCAACTTGGGCTACCCCTCATATCTTTATCACTCATTACAAATTGGATTTGGTCTCCAGGGGAAGAGCGTCTTTTGGTTCAGTGATGCTCAGGAACATCCTTCCATAAGGGCCTCCGAGGACTAAAGGTAGGTAGGGACTCTGTCCCATCAGTAAAGAATGAATGAAGATTAGCAACATCAGAGAAAGAAGTTATGTTCTTACCATAACATTCCATCTGTGTTGTTCATCTTCATTCATTCATTACGTCCCACCCTCCTTCCCCCTCCAGAGGCTCCTGGGGGATCGAATTGGGTCCTACTCCTGCTTTAGGGTTTCTGCTTAGAGACATCCTCTGCTGTACTTATAACAGGCAAACTCAATCTGAGGTAACAGGGAGAAGGGCATTGTGGGTAAACATTTAGCTCAAGAGTTTTTTGGCTGGCACGAGCTTGTTACAAGGCCGACTCCGTTCCGAAAACGGAACCGACACCCATCAGTAATGAATGCTTCTGCTAAACTAAGCAGAGAAGTCATCTTAGACTTCCTGTCCTCTTGTTTTAAAACTTTCACTATGTTTAGATCTGATGAAGTCAGCAGATATGTATGCATTTCTGCAACTGCATATCTATGCATGTAATCAATTTTGAGAAGGCCCCTACCTCCCTCGGCATGAGGAATATGTAATCTTGGTATAGTGTAATTTTTATATATCATTTGATAAAAGTGGAGCATTTTTCTTGTTTTCCTGTCCAACTGATCTAATACCTTTTAGGGCCAGTCAGTCACACCAAAACTGCAAGTTAGAACAAGAAGAGCAAATTGGTAGATGTCAAGGCTGTTTTCAGTATTAATCTTCTGAAATATTCATTGCTGAGTTTTATTTGCATTTGTTCATGTTTTATTGTTGATTCCTCATCAGTTCCCAAATATTTATGCATTTCCTCCTGCTCAAGTTTATTTGTGACTTTCCTGTGTGAGAATTATATTTTCTTGGCACTGCAATGTTACTACTTTAAACATTGCTTTTGCACATTTATTAAGACCAAATTTATTTATTTATTTATTCCAGTTTGATGACCGGGGATGTCCACTGGGCCTGAGGAGCCCATTTTCAGTGGAGGCCCGGGGAGAAAAGCTCCATAAAAGTTACAAAAATACAATAATACAATAATAATTAACAAAGAAATTAAGGATTACAAAAGGTAGCATTCAAAAGTAGAAAATAGAAAACATATTTACAATTCAGTACACTGGGCTAAGTGAGCCTACATTCTGTGGAGGCTTGGGAGAAAATAACATAGTACAAAGTTTAATTACATGAATACATTTGGAGGGAGCTTGGGCAGTCGAGCTCCGTATTTAAAGTTTAAATAGCATGCTTAATAATATAGGAAGTTAGGAATGCAAGCAACAGGAGGCATTTGCAGGAGTGAGAAACAAATAACTGTAAAGATTCAGGAGTAGACAGGAGTATAGTATCCTGGCAGGATTTTGTAGAATGGTTACAATAACAAATTGAAGTGAGGCTAGGAAGGTATAGAGGTTAATCAGGGGAGAAAGGAGAGGAGAGCTTGAGAGGAATGGGAGTACAATTGCATTTCCTGTTAAGATAAAGATAGGAATGAAGTTGAGTTTTGAAGTTTTTAAGGTTGTCACAGGTTCTCAGTGTAGAGGGAAGAGCAAATGGCATTCTTATATCATCTGAGAAAGTTTTGACCACTTCCAGTTTTGCTTTCAGCTCCTCATCTGATGAACTATACACTGTATAAATTTTTTCAGTATAACGTACCTAGTTTTTGATGAGTTTTTTAACCACATGATCCATGGTAGTGAAAGTTCAACTTGTCATTTATGATGACACCCAATAATTTTGTGTGGTTTACTTTATCTGTCAAGGTGTTGCTAATGGTCAGATAATCAAAGCAATTACTAGCTCAACATCAGAAGTCCAGACCACAGTTACTCCCCCCAGTAATCTTAAGTGTGGAAGGTAATTTACAAATCCAGCTAGACACCCAAACAGTTCAACTGACTGAAAAGTGTTGATTGCATTTTGTCAAGTAGTGTTTCAGCTTTGTATTTAATCAGAAAACATTATATATATTTGACATTTAGATGTCTTAGGAAGTTTTGAAGTGTTTTCATATTAAAGCTTATCTGGAAATATAAATATCTTGCTGTTTGTTTAATTGTGTGTGTGTGTGTGTGCGTGTGTGTGTGTGTGTGTGTGTATGTGTGTGTGTGTGCACGTGTGCTTGTGTGTGTCTAGGGAAAAAAAATCAAACTCATTTAAAGTGGGGAAAACTTTAGCTTCTGATAAAGGGAAATCTGATCCCTGTAGCCTCTTGCAGAATTTAGAATGTACAATAGTGGTCTGATGTCCTGTATTTTTTTTAAACATTCTAATGTAAATGCTAAGCTAGTCTTATTCAGTCTGCGTCAGTCTCACTAGCCAAGCCATTTTGAATATCCAGATGTTGCACCACTGTAGAGAGCAACTTGGCATATGGTTCGTAGGTTTGTCCTAGGCTATCGGCCCTAGGCCCTATACAAGCCTAGCCATAACCATTCCTGGTTATTTCTTCCCAGAATATTTACTTCCCTGTTCCCCTCTCTAGCAGGACGACTGACGTGATCCCTGGGGTGAATTTCCTATCTCCCATCCAGTCGTCAAGGTTCCTTTTGAAGAGGGACAAAGAGGTGCTCAGCTTGACATGTATGGGCAGTCTTTTCCAGAGTAAGGGGAGTGTCTGGGTCAGGAACCTATCCCTCCAGCATGTTTTGTTCATTGTGATGACCAGGTTTAGATCCCTGGAGCATGTGGCTCTGAGGGATTGGGATTTCTTTAAGTGTAGCATGTTCAACAGCACTGGGTTCGACATAGCCTTGTATGTTAAGCAGACATCGCCTCTGAGTAGGGAGCATGATAAAGCAGATATATTACTCTCCTTATCAGCTGATCTTTGAGGCCTTATTCAGTGAGTAATTATTTCCCTCATACCATCCCCTTAATTTTGGAAGGCTCTCCCTCCAAAATATGGATGGATAGCACATAAATATACCAAGATTGTAATTCTATAATCCTTTTTTTCACCCTTGCCTTTCAGGTGTGCTTTTCAAGTTCCATGACATCAGAGACCAGTGCTACCATGGCATATATCAGTTGAAATGTGTATGTCTAAGTGGGGAGCTAGAAAATTAAATAATTTTGACAGAGGCCTACAAAAATAATTTATCAGCTGTTATCCTACGGTATTTGGCATTCTTAATAATATGAATAATTATGCTCGTGGTCTTTTCATCATTATTTGACTAAGCTCCCATGGACCTCTTGGTCATCATTAAATATGATGCTTTTTTATTAAATAGCGGGGCTTATTTTCCAAAAAGCCAGCATGGATGAGATCTTTCAGGCTTAGTATGCTTCTTTACAGCTTTCTCATTTTAGCTGTTTCTGCTGGTCTGTTATGGGAATTGTTTGAGTTTCCAAACACATTTTAAAAATCCCTTGCCATTATAATGACAGTCTTGTCCATGATTCTTTTCAAGTGGCTCCATCCTGAATCTGTGTCTATTTCCTATTGTTAAGTTTTATGTAATGAACTAACATCAACCACAAAAGAGGTGGCTATAAATCCATGATACTGCAGATGAACCATGCAGGTAGTGCATATGTGTGTGTGTGTGTGTGTGTGTATTCGTATGCGTGCACGCAAAAGAGAGAAAGATGGGGAGGGATGGTGCTGCATTCTCCTCAGTCAGAACAAGTTAACAAGCTGGATTTTTCCTGGTTTCTGGACATTTCTTCAGGCACAGCTTGTTCCCTACTTGTCAACACTTCATACCAGTTACATTTCATCATAAAGTATTATTTTCATATGGACTTAATTCCCCTCTTATTTTTATTCTTTGAGCAGAGTTGTACACATTGCCTTTTTTCCTCTCGCCTGGTAAACATTAAAATGTTTTATGCTTTGGAGGAGGGTAATGAGTAAAAGTGCAGCATTATCCACAGCAGTCAGAAATATCTAAAATATTGGGAAAGTTCTGAATACATTACTATGGATTAGAATTAACTGACATTTATGTTTGTTTATTAACCACAAATCATAGCATACTTTAATATAAAATTAAAGGTTTGCAGCAAATATTCTTTTTCAACTGTCTGAATTTTTTTTTCTGTCAGCCAGTCTCATTTTTACTTTGGGCAGCAGTCAGCCTTTTTCCATTGACTTGGGTAGAATGTTGCATAATGCTGACTAGTCATAATAATACTGAAGTCTGAAAAGCATTCCCTTTAAAGGAGATTTCTCATTCTATCCTGGCAATCCTGGTTAAGAAGCCATTTGTTATCAGACGGCCACCTATGAGAACATTTCAGAGGTCAGAACCCTTTAAAAAGGTGGCCATTTGTATTTGTTGTACTGTTGTCACCATCTAGGAATCAAAACATTGTTAGAAGTAGATCTGGAACACTGGAGATAAATGCCAGAAAGTTTTTACATTACTCCTGTGTATAGGTGTATGCATGCATGCACTACTGGGATGCCTTTTTGTACTTGGAGATCGGGAGGTAAAATAGAGAATTATGTCTGCCCCTAATTGCAAGACCCCCAGCCTTTCTACTGTGATTCCTTGTTTTGGAGGTTAATTGCATCTTTAAGAAGTGTCTGAATGTGCTAATGAAAGGTGTTTACAAACATTGCCTTTAAGTAAAAGCAAAACTGCAAACAGAAGATTATGGAAACCGATTGTGTGAGAATGTGTGTGTGTATATGTGTGTGTGTGTGTATATGTGTGTGTGTGTGTATGTGTGTGTATATATATATATATATATATATATATATATATATATATATGTGTGTGTATATATATATATATATATATATATATATATGTGTGTGTGTGTATATATATATATATATATATATATGTGTGTGTATATATATATATATATATATGTACACACACACACACACATATATGCAGATTTTCAAACTCAAAACATACACTCTGTCTCATGCACACACAAGAAGAAGGAGATAAATGAAATTGTAATAGCAGTGATCATAGGTAGATCAAATTGGTATTGCAGTGTAAGCAGATAGTTAAACTTTGCAATTTGAAGTTTTTGAATTTCTAAAATGTAATAACTTATTATCCATATTAATATGTGCTTGTGTTATATAATCCAAGTACTTATTTTCTTGGTGTCAGGTGCATAGCAACATCCATGGTGCATTTTTGTAATCTGATTATCCCGAATGCTGTAATGGCAGATATTTAGGTCAAAATGCAGTGTGTGTGTGTTTAATTACTAACCTTTAGACACTACAAGATGTTCTAATAGTTGATGTAGATGTGTCTTAGATATTGTTTTCTTTACTGCTAATTAGCCTGCTGTTGCAGATAAAGATCACTGTGTATGCCTTGAGCATAAAGGATGACAACTGATTTGTGCGGTTCTCTTAATGGAATGCTTCCACGTATTTGCTTTGTGTCATTTTTTTTTCTTTTCATGCTACTTGTCATTTCAAGTGTTTCATCCGTTGCAACTCTTGAAATGACATTAACTACCTCGGCACTTCTGCAATTGTTGATGGCAGTGATTTCCACAATTCATTGTGCTCTCTCTGTGATCAAAGTGCTTCCTAGTAGGTAGACTTCCAAAATGGCTTCACACTAATAGATAGATTAGACTTCTGCCAGTGTGAAAACTGAGAAATTGTTATAAAGCCAGTATATGTCACCAAGTGTGGGTAAAATTCCATTGCTGGCCAGTATTTACACTGCCTGGGTACTAGAAAAGAAGAAATTTAGAGACAGTAAGAGAAAATCAACCAGTAGAGGGGAAGGTGCACTTAAAATAAGTGAAACACTGGAGGAATATATGACATCGTATGAGAAAAAGATGGAAAAATATGCTTTAAGTAGCTTTTAGATGAGCTGATAAAACTGCAAAAATAAGAGCAGTTTTAGTCGTGCAACAGGTAGCACATTGTCTTTGATACAGAAGACTATGGGTTCAATTCCCATAAAAGGTTGATCAAATGCGGACACTGTAGTGCATCTTAAAGGGGGTGCTGCACTGTTGACTGTGTGTCCTTTGGATGAAATGTTAAAACCAAGGCCCCATCTGTTTGAGCTGGTGGTTGCTCAGGTGGATGTAAAAGATCCCACCAAACCTATCAAAAAGAGTAATTTATTATGTATATAACCATATACAACTAAATACAAAATTACATGTTTAGAAAATACTGGCTACAATTCTCTTTTTGTTGCATTATCATTTTCCTGTTTTGTAGACCCCCTACCCCTCATTTCACAGTCACCATTTGATTTTCCTTGTAATGTTTATTATCCAATTTCCACTGTTCAAAATTTCATTCACTCTTTTATTACATATTGTTCATACAATATAAAACATTTTATCTGTGTTTTTGATATATTCCTTACTGTAATTTTCATAAAACATATATGTTCGTATCCATATTTATCTTCTTGTAATCTTGTATTTCTTTTGTAATCTTTTCCTCCATTATTTTTCACATAATTTTTCAGCTCTTTTATACATTGAAAAAACATGTTCTACCATCTCTAATTCATTACAAAAATAACATCTCCTTTGATGTACTCTCTTATATAACGTTTCCTTTTACTGGCAGTTTGTTTATTGGCAACCTCCATAGGAAATTGTGACATTAAGCCTATTTCTTACACCATTTTTTCCTTCCTTTTATAGCTCTAACTTTTTTCTGTTAAATTTCTCTATGGATTTGTCGTAATTTTGTGTCATTATGTTTTTATACTAAATCATTCTATTTTATTCTATCGCTTCTATTTTCAATTTCCATGTTTTTATTTTCTCTTGACACATCTTTATCTCTTCATTCAGTCATATTCTCTTTCTTTTATGTGTTTTCATTAAAAACATTCTCTTTCATATTTCTGTTTTAATGTTCTTACAACTAATGTGTTTTCTTACCCATTTATCTATTTCAAAACCTGATATAAATTTAATGAGGGTCCAGAGGATTTAATAATCCTGGTCCCCCTTCTTCCTTATTCATGTTCAGCACTTCCCTCTTCACTGGATTCAATTTAGATCCCCATATAAATTTAAAGATTATTTCAAGAAATGTTCTCCAAATCTCTTGGTGTCATACACGCTAGGTATGTATGAAATTTTTCTCATCCATATTGTATAAATTAAATATATGTTTTTCTTACATGATAATCTGTACCTGTTACACATAGCACTAAGTCTTTTTAATTCTTTCAAAATTTTTTATCATTGTTCATTTGTTATGGTATATTCACCAAATTTAATTCCTAATACTGATCTCTCTTTTCTTCCAAATTGTATTCCTTCCAACTGTTCGTTGTCTCTAAAACTTTTGCATTTTTCTCTGTTCATTGTTAATCCAACTTCTTGCAATTTTGTATGCGCATGTATAATTGCCTCCTTCATTTCATTTCTGTTATTTAGCCATTACAATTATATCATCTGCATATGATGTAATTATTGGATAGTAAATACCGAATGTTATGTTGTCCCTCTCGCCTTCTTTCTTACTGGATGGGTCGGAGCCGATACTCTGCTCTGACTCTGCCAATACACTAGCTCGAAGTCTCTGACTTGTCTCGTGGCTCAATACCTATCCCATAATGCATTGGCTTAACCCCCAGATCTCATTTGCTGGTTGACGAGTTTGGATGCTCTCTTCTTGGCTGTGGCTAAGCGTTTTTCTGTTACATTATTGATAGCTGTTTTTGACAAATTCTCATTGTTAGAGTTGATGTAGATCTTAGTTCAGGCAGTTTATTCTTCCTGTAGGTTTTTGGTGTAATTTGTTTATTTCCTGTTGTGTTGTTGTTTATTGGCTGTCGTTTTCTTGCCTGGCCACTCCTATCCCTGTCAGTCTTGTGTTTTTTTTTGTGTTTTTCCCTTGTAGCTAGTTTGTTAGAGAGCTAAAAGTAAACCATTTTAATTAGAGGGTTTGTGTTGTATGTTTCCTGTCAGCTTGGCTAGGTCCTTTTAACTTAGAGGGCCTAGCACCCATTTAACTTAGAGGGTAGGGCTGTGTGTGTTCCCTGTACTGTTTTTTGCTTTGTGTTTATATTTAGATTATTTTGATGCAATATTTTTATTGTAGTTCTTATTCTTTGCTGTTCAACATGTCTAAAGAGTCCAGAGATAAAGAACCCAAGGTCTCTGGGTTCAAGAAATGCCAACAATATTCCCAAAAAATGTCTATAACTGATGGGCACAGTGAGTGCGTGTACTGCTTAGGTGCTATTCACTTGCAGGAATTTTGCAGTTTTTATCGCTCCTTCAGCGCTCGAGTATTACATGACAGGAAAAACTAACTGATTTTTTGAGGTTTAATAAAGCCTGCTTTTGATGAAGCTTTACAAACTTCTCCAGCTACTAGTGACAAGTCCAAGAGACCTTCCTCTTCATCCTCCTCCTCAGCTCCTTCAGAGCCTCCAAAGAAAATACCTAAATCGACGGAAAAAATCTATCTCCTTGGCTCCACTGCCTTCGGAACCGAGGGAAACAATCGGTGCAGACAAATCTAGCTCATCGGTTCCAAAGACTTTGGAGCTGATAGAGACTACTTCTCGGAGCCAGTCCGTTGAATTAGAACCGGTATCTTTGACCTTGAGATCCCCCATACTTCAAAGGTCTCGATCCCCCATTCTCTCATCCAGGTCCTCTAGGAGCTTATCAGATGATGACTTGGACAGGGAGGTGTGCAGGCTTTTGAAATCGCCGACACTGGCAAAATTGTTCTCTGCAATGACCCCACCGGTCTCGGAGCCATCCAGGATGACTACATCCACTGTTCCTCCTCCGAGCCAAGCTGGATCTTCGGAGCTAGAATGCAAGATACCACTTGCGGTAGACCCTTTGGTTCTGAGACCCCTTCGGGACTGTTCTGAACTGTTGACTGCTCCAACACTTTCAGTGCTGTCCGGAGTGTCTAGTGGCCGTAGTCCCGGTCAGCTCCTGGGGGGAGTCTCGGACCCGAGTCTCTTCGGTTCCGAGTCTGCCCCTCGGTGCATCAACACAGGTGACCCCGGTTCCTATATCAGCCTCTGAGACGATCTCCTTGATTTCCTCTGCTTTCTCGGAACCGGGGTGATCGGCCTTCAAGGTGATGAGTGTGCTGGCCCCTCCTACAGCTCTACTCAGGAATACTGGCATTCTTTCCCCTCAGGCAATGGCGTCTGATTCGGCACTATCCCATCCACAGGACAGCAGAGATTCAGGGCCTTAGGAAGCCCCATCGAGCGAGCCACACTCTTCCAAGACCTCCCCAGACTTACCCATCTGAGGAGCCACCTCGGAAGAGGACATGCTAGAGGAAGCATATAGACTCCCCTGATAAGTCTATCACTTCTGACACTGACCTCGAGGAAGGAGAAGGGTCCCCACGGTCATCCTCTGAAGTTATCTCTTTCTCAGATATCCTAGAGATTCTAAAACAGAGAGACGGCTGGAAACCCATTAACCCATCTGATGAGGAGTCAGTGTACCTGAAGGCCTTCGGATCTCAACCTTCAGCCTCTTGGGTTTCTCCGCCTTTCGATGAGCTTATGGATTTGTTTAGTCGAAAGGCGTGGAGTCACCAGACACTATGGAGCCAGTCCCTCGGAGGCCAAATATGTTCCCGTCAGCTCTCTTGAATAAGGATTTTCTCTCAAAAGGTGTACCTGTAGATGATATGGTGGTGACAGCAGCCACCAAGAAGGAACTCTCTGAGATGTCATCTGCCTATCCTGCCGAATAAGGAATCTCGAATGATGGACAGATACAGGAAGCACGTTTTCTCGTCAGCTACTTTCACCCTCAGATCTCTGAACTATCTCACACATTTTACAATACTTCATAGAGATCTCCTGAAGGAGTTAGGAGATACTCTACAAGGTTCATTAGCTGCGGAGGTCTCAGAAAGTGACCTCTCAGCCATCCACCTTAAATTCCATAGTCAACTCCTCCATGAGACTGATTTCCTATGCAACCGATGGAGCGAGTAGAGCTGCAGGTTCAGGAGTTTCCCTTAGACACTCCTTGATGCGTTTGTGCAATTTTGCGGAACCTTTCAAGTCTAACTTTACCAACACCCCTTTTGATGGTTCCTCGCTTTTTGGACCAAATGTCAAGGCCACACTCACCAAATGCGAGCAGGAAGCGAAAACTCTCTCTGCCGTTGGAATATGTTTTCCGTACCTTCAAGACTTTATCCTAAAGGCCAGAAGAGTGGAAAGATGTGGTTCAAAAGATCCCATGGAGTTTTTCAAGATGCATGAGGTGAACCCTTCACCAGGGGAAGAGGGGGAGGCAATAATGGTAGATGTCGCCCATGTGGCAGGGGGGGCCCACAAAACCAGGGTGACCACGATTCCTTTCGCAGCCGACCCTATCAGAGCTCCTGAAAGGAGGTCCGCCTGCTCTTTTCTGGAGGCAGTTAGGAGTGTGATTAACTTTGTACCCAGAAGCCTGGCGAAATATCACGAGGCAATTGCGTACAAAGTGTAATATCCAGAGGATATTCCATTCCCTTTTGCCAGCTCATTCCTCAGATCAGAAGAATCCCGGGTGTTCCACCCAGTCAGAGGGAACAAGCAACCATAGCAATCCCAGAGTTGCTAAGTCATCCAAGAAGTCCCCGCAGACCAAATAGGATTCGGAACTTACTCAAGATTCTTTTTAGTTCCAAAAAGAACAGGGGACTGGAGACCCATTTTGGATCTCAGCAAGTTAAACGAATTTGTAAAGAAGTCCAAGTTCCAAATGGTGACACTGCAGTCAATTCTTCCCTTTTTAGGGAAAGACGATTGGATGTGCTCAATAGACCTCTAAGATGCATACTACCATATAAAAATGGACAGAGCATCAAGGAGTCCTCTACGCTTCCAGCTCGGAGCCAGTCATTATCAGTTTCGAGCTCTGCCCTTTGGTCTCACTACAGCCCCCAGAGTGTTCACCAAATGCATGGCAGTAGTAACGGCTCACCTGAGAAGCCTGGGATTCCAAGTGTTTCCATACCTGGACGACTGGCTCCTAAATGCCACCACCAAGCAGCTACTTCTACAGGCCAGGGACACTACACTGGAACTTTGTGCTCAGTTAGACATAACAGTGAATTTTCAAAAATCTGCTTTGTTGCCTTGTCAACATATTATATTTATTGGCACAGATCTAGTTACCATTTCCATGATGGCTCGCCTCCCGTCTGACAGAGTCTCTGTCCTCAGACAGCAAATAGTAGACCTTCTTCCCAGGAGCAAGGTAAAAGCAAAGGTAGTCCTAACACTTCTTGGAACCATGGCATCAACCATTACTCTAGTCCCTCTAGCCAGGATGCACATGAGAATCCTTCAGTGGCTTCTATTTGCTCAATGGTCTTTTCAAGAACTTTGTATGTCCCATCAGATAATAACAGATTCACGCAAAAGAGATCACCTGTGGTGGCTTCAGTCCAGTCATGTGACCATCTGAAGACCTTTTGTTCCACAACAACCTGTTGCTGCTGTGACCACAGATACTTCTCAGATAGGGTGGGGGGAACATTATCTGGGAAGAACAGTCCAAGGCACATGGCAAGAACACAAGGCTCATTTGCACATCAATGCCCTAGAGATGAGAACAGTGCTTCTGATGTTGCACTTCAGGGCTCTGTTCCAGTATGAACGATTGCAATCCAGTCAGACAACATCAGTAGTCTGGTACATAAACAAGGAGGAGCCAGATCATACCCTCTTTGTCGAGAGGTGCTGAGAGTATGGCAGTGGGCAGTCTCTTCCTAACGTTTTCTGGTACCAACGCTTATCCCGGGGAAATCCAACGTGATAGCCGACAAACTCAGCAGGGTGATTTTGATGCCTCATGAGTGGTCTCTGAAACAGAGCATAGTGGACAAGATTTTCCGAACTTGGGGCCAGCCTTGCTGCGACCTATTTGCAACCCTCCCCCCGAATATCAAATGCAGCAGCTACTTTACCCTAATCCCCCCAGTGGGGAACACACCGAGAGACGCAATCGTCCACGATTGGCCCTTGGGAATACTGTATGCCTTTCCTCCCTTTCCGCTAATTCCCAAAGTCATTCAGAAAGCCAAGGTCTTGGGAAGCAGGCTAATTCTCATTTCTCCATATTGGCCTCGTCAGATTTGGTTCCCCTTCCTCTGGCCTCATCTTCAGGAGAAGCCATGGGTTCTGGACCTAGTCCCAGACCTTCTGACTCATATGTCAGGTGCACGTCACCCCCCTCAATTTGACAGCTTGGCTGCTCCACTTCCAAACATAGGCTTCAAAATTTTACTTCAGCAGTTAAACATATTTTGGTCTCTTCTCATATGGCTTCCACCAGAAAATTGTATTCCAGCAAATGGAAGAGATTCTCCTACTGGGCAAGAGTGAGAGACATAGATCCCTTCTATGCCTCAATTAGTTCAATTTTAGAATACCTGGCAGAACTTTTTCAGCAAGGCTCTGCTGCAGCTACAATCAAAGTTCAATTAGCTGCAATTTCCAATTATAACATCGGTGAATACACTCCTAATTTCATGTGACACAGACTATGTAAAGCTTTTTTAAAAGGAACTTGTTTGTTGAGACCTCTCATTAAAGAACCTCTCTCACCTTTGGACCTAAATTTCGTTCTTACTTACCTAACTTTACCGCCTTTTTAAGCCTGGTTCTTCATGCGATCTAAAGTTTCTCTCCTGGAAGACCATCTTGTTAGTGGCCATAACATCTGGACGAAGAGTCTCAGAGTTGCAAGCTGTTTCAATTAAGCCACCATACCTAATCTTTCATAAGGATAGAGCATCCTTGAGGACAAACCCATCTTTCGTGCCAAGAGTCTGCTCTCAAACTAATCTGAAGCAGTCTATAGAACTTCCAGTTTTCTTTCCTAATCATGCCAACAAGGCAGAATACAAACTACATTAGTTGGATGTACATAGGCAACTGAGATTTTATTTACATAGAACCAAAGATTTCAGGAAAACAGGCCAGCTTTTTATTTCCTTCTCTCAAGCAAAGCAAGGTAAGCCAGTCCCAAAAGTTACACTTTCAAATTTGGATTACCAGTTGTATTACCTTTATATACACTTCAGACAGTAGAACTTTGCCTTTCAAAAGCAAAGACCATTCAGCTAGAGCTCTACCAACATCCTCTGCTTACTATGCTAGATTATCTATGGACAGCATTTGTGCAGCTGCTACTTGGGCTAGGCTTCATACTTTCATTACTCATTACAAGGTAGATTTGGCCTCCAGGGACAGAGATGTTTTTGAGTCCACAGTGCTCAAAGGTGTACTCCCGTGAGCCACCCAGGAGGATGGTGCTAAGGGCGCTGTCCCATCCAGTAAGAAAGAAGGCGAGAGGGACAGTATAACGTAAAGACGTTATGTACTTCCCATAACTTTCCATGTTTGTTGTCCTCTCTCACCCTTCTTTCTTACGTCCCTCCCTCTTTCCCCCAGCCAAGACTCCTAGAGGACCTAGATGAGAGTTTTCTTTCCTCCTACTGAGAGACTTCCTCTGAAATTGGTTGTTTTTCCTCTTATATGAATTGTTTATACATTTTTTCCACATTATGTAAATAGGAATACACATTCCATTTATGACTAGCAGCAAACAAGATCGGGGGGTTACTCCAATGCATTGTGGGATAAGTATTCAGCCACAAGCCAAGTCAGAGACTCTGAGCTAGTGTATTGGCTGAGTCGGAGATAAGTATAGTCTCTGAACTCATTCAGTAAGAAAGAAAGAAGGGTAAGAGAGGACAAACGTGAAATGTTATGGTAAGTACATAACTTCTTTTTTTCTTTACATGTTTACCTTTTTCCATTTCTTCATTTATTTCTTTTACTTTATCATGACCATTACAAACTAAATAGTATAAATATCCTTGTTTTAGACCGATGATCCTGATATTCATATATTTTTTACACTGACTCACATACTTTTGTTTGTGTAGTATAATTATATCCTTAAATTATTTGCCATAATAGTTCACACCATATTGAATCAAATGCTTTGTTTCTATCAACCACCATTAATTTTGCTTCCTTTTGTTCTTTTTTTGATATTGTCCACCATTTCCTTAATTATCATTGTGACTTCCCTGTCTGGGTCACTGATCAAGGAGCCTGAATCCTCACCACTGACACTGGAGAGGGACGTTCACTTGGAGCAAAAATGGATACACCCAGTATTTCCAGATGCAGCTCTCTGCATCAAACACAATTTCCATTAAGAGCACACAGGGAGCACACTCAGTTTGGGGTCTGGTTTTCTCTCTCTCTCCAGGGTTCCAGTGAGACTCCCCGCTGGCACAGCTGTAAAGTTCAGTCCTCAACCGAGTGTCCAACCCAAGTCCTCCATCAGCCTCTCTGTGAAAATGAGTGCTTAGTGTCCCTGCTCAAAGCAGCTGACACACATACTCTTGGAGATTTGATTTACACACAGACACACACACACTCACCTGGGAAAGGCTGGCACAGATTTACTAGCTATGCCCCCTTCTGCCAGACTGTAAGGTAGTTACATTGCTACAAGACACTCCAAAGCCAGCTACTGTAAGGCTGTTATAAGGGTACCCAATTATACAGAGCAAATTGATATTGATACCAGTGATAGTGTTTGACCAATGCAGTAATGCTTTCAGGAGTGGCCACAGAGTCACCCAATAGTACTCTCAAAGGTTAAAATATTCTCTTAAGGACCAGTCACAATAAAAAGTTTAAATATATTTAATAATAAATAATAAAAGAACGCAAAAATACTACATATCTATTTACAATAAACACTAGAGTTTGTCACATGAAAAATTAAAATAACACAGATGGAATAGCTTTGCACAGGTACAGAAAAACAGTACTTAACTATTCTCACCATATTTTCCTGGCTGATCTAAAGAATTATTATTCCGTGATCACTTACTAGAGCAAGGCAAGATGAAGTAGGTTAATCCTTCTTTTTCAGGTTTCAAAAACAGACTGCACTGAGACTTAAGTCTCATCTAGTATTGAAACATAATTTTTGCCCTGGATAACAGAATGATATTACATACATCTGGTCATCTGACTTCTGGTTCCCATACTACCCCCTTTCCTAGCAACTGACCTAGAATCCTGCACATATGTGTCAATAATTCACACACACAGCTTTGCTCAGATCTGTTGTTGCAGCTTCTGGAAGTCATAAAACAGTAAAACACTTCCACTCTTCCTATAGGAGCTAATAAACCATTCTATGGCACAGACATTACATCTCTGGCTGCAATCAGACATGTAAGATACAATCTGTATGGTCTAAATTAATTAATTTAATGTCATACTATGTTTTAAAGTTAGCTGGAGCTGAACTTAACCTCTTTTCTTCCAGTATCCTCTGTTACAATATTAATTTTAATAGTTATAATACAATCTGACATACAAGTATATTTCTTTTCCTGTCCAATAGGGCACATTGTTGGCACATTTGTAACACAAGCAGCTATATAAATAAATTTTTCAACACAAGCATCTGTACAAATTAGTTTGATATACAAATGACATACAATTTGTTACAAAATTCCAGCTAGCTGTGGTGGTGTATGTTATACATCCACTTCTCTGGGCATAGCTGGCAATACCTCACATAGTCACAATCAATAATTCTTGCCATCCTTTTCCTTTAACCCCATAAATGCATCCTTCCATTACATATTACAATTTATGTTTTAGTCTTTTTTTGCATTATCTTCATGAATATTGTATAATCCTTATTTTTCAATATTTCTGATTTGCATTTTTTCATTCTTCTCTCCTTTTTCCATAAAAATCTCATAACTCCCCTACATATTTTATAAAACAAATACCGTCATTTAGCCATTCATTAAACACTTCCACCAAAATTTACTTTTGCCATTGTATCAGTCATCTACATTAAATATCTTATACTGTCTGGTCCTACTGCTGAATTTGTATTTATTTTTCTTATTACCATGTCTAAGTGCATAATTGAAAATTGTTTTCCAATTCTTTATTCATTTCTTTTGTAAACTGCTTCACTCTCCAATTATTTTTCTTTGTCTCTCTTTTACCATCTCTTTAACATCAACTAATAGGCACGGTGGAGGTGTACTGGAAAAAACATTCAATTCAGTCAAAGAATCCGAACAAATTAATAAGTTTAATAGAAAAAAATAATACAAAACACTTCACAAAGTAAAACATAAAATGCTTAACAGGTCAGTGTTTTTCATCCCTCGGGACTTCTTCAGGTATTCATTAAAATCAAACACACTTCCTATTTAATATATACTATCCTGCTAATTCAATATTGTTACCTCATAATTAAATCATAACCAAACATTCAGTTTATCAATAAGGAGCTGTTCTACAAAATCCTACTTGAAGCTAAAAAATTATAGTAAACTACCATAAAATGTTCCTGTCAGTAGTAAATTAACCATTAACCATTTTTACATGCTCTTACCAGAGCAATACCCTCAGCAATATGTATATAAATAACTGTCAATAAATAACCTAAAATGCCTAAAAACATGCTTTATTATGTTTTAATAGGAAAAACCCATTAAATGTCATTGTCCTCTAGAGATCAATTCTATGATCAAGAGCTCTAAAACTTTGTCAAAACATGCTTCAAAACATTGGTTAAATAAATATATAAAAAAATCTTAAAAATGATAAAAAAATATAAATATACTTATGAATGTGTACTATCACTGAGAACTACATCTATAACAAGTTTAAAAGTTGGTGCAGGACAAAAAAAAGTAAAATAATTGAAATCATTACCAAAGCCATCTAGTGACTTCTGTATCTTTTTATAATCTAGCAGACCTAAGTTTTAAAACCGGAACCAAAGAAATGTTCTCATTTAACTTCGGAGTTTTATTGTCTTCCAAAATGAGCTGCCAGTAAATCTCCCAGTATTCTAATCTAGTTTCCCTTTGTCCACCTCTACCATCTTTCAAAATGTCTTCCAACACAAAAAATACAAAACTAGCTTTCCTACATTTTAAAATTTGCTTATATAATACATTTGTCATGTCCTCCTTTCGAGTGTCATAAAGATGTTTGTAAATTCCCTTTTTAAGGCCCTTTCTGTCTCCCCCACCTAGAAAGCTGTGCAGTTTTTGCACTGAACCAAATAGACCAATCCCTTACTATTGCAATTTGAACTTGAATAGCTGCTATCTTGAATATATCTATCCATACTCTGTGTGTGTCTGTGTGTATGTATATATATATATATATATATATATATATATATATATATATATATATGTGTGTGTGTGTGTGTGTGTGTGTGTATATAAATATATATATATATATATATATATATATATATATATATATATATATATATATATATATATATATATATATATATATATATGTGTGTGCTATCAGGATTACTAATAAAGGAGCATTGGGTGCAACTTCCACATTTGTAGGTACCTTTTCTCCTTATGTTATTTTCCCTTCCTTTATGTTGATTCATCTCCAAATAGTTCTTGATATTCCAACCCTTTCTAAAGGAGGATTTTAACAGTTGTTTAAAAATTCTGCCCTTGTCAGAAAAAATTGCAAACCTGTCCCAGTTTTTAGAAATAATATTTAATAATGTTTGCATCTTTATTAAAATTCATAGTGAATGTCCCCTTGTGCATGCCACTGGTTTTTTCTACCATCTTCTTGTTAATGCCTATATTCTTTAAACTAATGTCCACCTTACCTTAGGGGACAATTATCTATCTTTTCTCCCTGTTTTACTTCATTTATTACTTCAAGTTCACTGGATATTTTCTTTCGATAAACATTTTTAAATTCTCGTATTCCTTTCTAAAATCCACTTCATCCTAAGTCATCCTAGATATTCTAATGAATTGGCCCTTCAGAATGCTTCTCTTTTGTTTATAAGGATGTGCACTGGTGAAGTACAAGTTTGAATTAGAAAATGTATTTTTTTGTATGCCGTAGACTTCAGCTATTCAGTAGATAAACCTTCTGTACTGTCACATCTAAATAGTTAACTAATTGTTTTTTAGTGTCAATGGCGAATCTCAGAAACTCTGTAGTCCTGTTAATATACTTTAGGAGTTACTTAAACTTTTCTTCTGTATCAACCCAGAAAATACAAATATCTAGGTATCTCCTATACATGTTCCAACATTTTGAATATGGAGAATTAAAAATATTTTTCTGCCAAGTGTGCAGCACTATGTTTGCATAACTTGGTGTGCAACATGGACCCATTGCTATGCCTTTCTCTTGTTTAAAAAAAAATTATCATTAGTGTTCTTAAGCAGTAATTCCATTAACTCTAATATTACTCTAAAATCTCTAAAATTAAATTTTCCTTGCTCCATCATCGCCTCCTCGAACCATTCCAAACCAGTACGGTGAGGAATGACTGGAAATAGATCTACATTATCAGTAGTAACAAATATTAAATAATATATTTATTCTCAACTGATTTCAGGAATCCTTTAAAATTCCATCTTGTTCTATCCAATTTGCTTTTATTTTCAAGTCTATGTACTTTGCTAATGGATATGTTTTTGACCCATTTGCTTCCTTAATGGGCCTTAGGGGTGGGTCATTTATATTTTTGTGCACCTTGGGAATTCCAAAAATTAATGGTACAATAGGTTATTCATACATAAAAAAAATTATAAGTGTCACCATCTATCACATTATCCAAAAGTAATTCCTTTAGGGCAAAATCTATCTTGGAATAAGCAATGTTTATTTCATTTTCTGAGGCTCTAGAGTACGTTTCTTCTCCACCCAATATTTCCTGCATTTTTCCAATATATATTATGTTATCCATTATTACCATACCTTCCCCTTTATCCGGCCTCATCACTCTAATGTCCTTCTTTCTACTTAATTCTTCCAGTAACTGCCTTTCTTCTAAGGGGAGGTTAGAACCCACTTTCACTTTCCTAAGTGTCCCTTAATTCCCTTTCAACTACTGACTCAAACTTTTTAGTTGAAGGTGTACAAGGAGGATTGTAGGTGCTTTTTCTCTTGAAGCATTTACTCTTTTCTTCCTTATTGTTTGCAAGTATTAACTCTACATTTTTCTTCCTAACGAATAACTTAGTCTATTAATTTACTCATGTCACTTTTTATTAGGCACAAATTTTAATCCTGTCATAAGTTACAATATGTTTTATTCAACTCTACATTGCTGTAATTAAATATAATTCCTGTATGTAAACAAACTATCCTGTACTATCTGATCATCCCCTACCACTTTGTCATTCTTTCTTTCCATTATCTTTACCTTCTACCTGTCCTGTAGTTGTCTCCTTCCCCTGTTGTAGTTGTAAGTCATAGGTCTGCTTTTTATTCGTTCCAACCTTCTCAGAGGGAGGGGAATTCTAAAAGGTCATTCACAACCAAATTGTATGTATTTTCTCTCTTACTGTTATTATCTTGCTTTTCATAATATCTTCTTACTGGAGTACAGTTAAACTTATTTTCTTTATTGCACCTACCATTATCCTGGTTAACTCCATCCTGTAATTGAAAGTATTTCCCATTAACTTGTTTGGATTTAGGATAACTTCTATTTTCTTTATATTCTAGTCAGTCCCTCTCCAATTTTTGACTTTTTCTTATCACTATAAAAGCCCATTTTTCATCTACTTTTTTCCTAATATTAAAATATTTACTTCTTCCATCTTCCACAGTAAAAAGTAAATCATTCATAATCTTATTCACATTCTCTATCCGCCTAAAAAGCTTATCCATTTCTTTTTCTTTCTGTTTAATTATTGCTTTCATTATCGAAAAGCCAGAATCGTCAAATATTTCAAGCAGCTTCTTATGAAAATCAGACCCATCTTTTACATTATATGGGTATCTGTATACCCTTAATCCCTTTGGTATCATCTCTTTTGTAAGCCTTATTTTAAATGTATATTGTCTAAATTTAAAGGTTTGTATTTTTACATATAGTCATAAAGCAAATTCATGTTAAAATCATAAGTGTTCTCACTGTCCATTTCGGCAAGATCTGCCTGAGACAACATATAGTCTTTTTGTAGTTAATCATTTACCCCAGTCAAACTTTGTATTAACATTATTATATTTATCTGTGCACCAATTAGAGTCACCTTTTTGTGTTGAATTTCTCAGCTTTGTTCCTTCTCTCTTACTCCTAAGCTCCATCTATCCATCCCATCCTCAGCTCGAATATCAGCTTCAGTACGAAATACCGGTGGTATACTACTTGCCGAACACCATACGTTCTCCTCAACCTCCATTGCTGCCCCAGCAGTCATGCCCATTTCCTGCTCACACTCATTTGCTTTCGTAAGCAATTCCTAGTTATTGGGCAACCCATTAGCTGTCTTGTTTTTCAAAATAAAGGAGAGATTTTGTGTCAGCAGCTTCACTAGTTGAGTAAGCTCTCCTATTGCATAATATAAATCCTTTTGTGGACTACCCTGGCCTGTTTCCCCAACTGGGAAACAGTCCTCCACCTCCACTTCTTCCATCAAAAACAGCACCAAATACTAAAATAAGAAGCCACCAGTGCCTGAACCAACAAGTGGTCACTCCCAATAAAATACACCAACCAGTGGACACTGTAGAGGTGTACTGAAAAAAACCTTTCAATTCATCTGAGGGATCTGAACAAATTAATAAGTTTTAATAGTAAAAAATAATGCACAACACTCCACAAAGCAAAACGTAAAATGCTTAACAGGATCACAGCTTTTTTCGTCCCTGCTTGGGACTTCTTCAATATTGATTAAAATCAAACACACTTCCTATTTAATATATACCATTCTGCTAATTCGGTATTGATACCTCATAATTAAATAATAACCAAACATTCAGTTTATCAGTAAGGAGTTGCTGTACAAAATCCTACACAAAGCTAACAAACTATATTAAACTACCATAAAATGTTCATGTCAATACTAAATTTACCACTAACCATTTTTACATGCCCTTATCAGAGCAATACCCTCAACAATATGTATATAAACAATATGTATATAAATAATTGTCAATAAATAAATAATTTTTTAGGCTTTTAGGTTATTATGTTTTAATAGGAAAAATCCATTAGATTCCAGCACCCTCTTGAGATCAATTCTATGAGCAAGAACTCTAAAACTTTGTCAAAACATGCTTCAAAACATTTGTTAAATAAATATATAAAAATCCTAAAAATGATAAAAAGTTTATAAATATACTTATGAATATGTGCTTTCGCTGAGAACTATGTCTATAACAAATTTAATATACTACACTACAGTATTCGTAATATATTTTTCTCTTTCAACTTCTACATCTTTATTTTTCATTTCTCTCATTATACTACTTTCTTCCCTTAGTGCTTTTTCCTTGTAAAGGTGGTTTTGTTTATGTAGTAAATCTCTCATTTTTTCTTGATTCCTTTGGGAAATTTATTCTTCTTTTCTGAAATATCCAATTTGTCTAATACAGGTTTTTGTGTTTCTCTATATTCTTCTTTTTTCATTTGTCTTATTCTGTTTTCCCAGATTAAATACATTTTTTTATATTTCTCTTTAAATATTATCCACCATTTTGACCAATTATTGTAAAAAATCTCTCATAGTCAAATCATCTTTCCATAACTCCATTATATCTTTTTTACTTTTCTCATTTCACTCTTTTTTCATTTATTCTCTTCATTCCTCTCCCAATTTTATATGTTGTCTATTCTTTTCTATTTCTATCTATATAACTAAATGATCTGAAAATCCTTTTTCTACTACTTCTATCACTATTTTTATAGTTTTAAAAATCAAAAAGTAAACTATAAATTGTCTCTTCTATATATACTTTTATTCATATTCCATAACTCCAAATTCCCACATTTTATTATTTCTTCCATTATTTTCTTATTCAGTTTCTGTTTTTGTTTTTTATGCTTCAAGTCACAATTAAAATCTCTTATTATATCCTTGTTTTCTATGACATAGTCCAACATTTCTTGAAGCAATTTCTCTTTCTTTATATATTACAAATGCATATAATGCTGTCAATCTATACATTTTTCCTTCCCATCTAAAGTCAACTGCTATTAATCTTCCTAATCTAACTAAAGTATAATCCAATATTTTTCTTGCCATACTATGTAATATAGCTATCACTGAACGCGTTTGTGTACCCAAATTCCATATAAACCTCCCATGTATAAATTTTATTTGTTCTCTTTCACCTCTAATACCCTTTAAGACAATTCTGTCTCACGCTTATTACTCCATTCTAACACCCCAAGCCTTCTTACTACATTTTTATACTATTGACATTGATAAATAAAATTCTGAGTGTTTGCTCTTCTCCGTAATTTGCAATAAAGAATATGTGTATCCATTCCCTTCTTTTTTACTTTCAAACTCGCACCTTGGTATTTCCTTTTCCTATCATTAAATCTTTTTCCAGTTAGCTCTTTCTTTTTAACTGCTTTCTGATGTGTACCTTCTCCATCACTAACTTCTAATCTGCTTTCCATCTTCCTTCTCCATTTATAGGATCATAGGAAGTTACTAGGCTAATGGCCCTAGGGCCCTTACAAGCCTAGCCAAGTTCTACCCTTATTTCTATGTTCAGCAGCTATTTGCCCCTGTCCCAGGAACCCCAGGGTGAATTTATGGTCACCCATCCAGTTGTCCAGATTATGTTTGAAGAGGGCCAATGAGGTGCTCTGTTTGATATGAATTGGGAGTCTGCTCCAAAGGTGTGGTAACCTCTGGGAGACAAATCTGTCCCTCCAGCAAGTTCTGTTAATACCACATACCAAGTTTAACTCTTTAGAGCGAGTAACTCGTGTACCATTTGATTTGCGGATATGCACCATTTCCAGTAAAGCAGGGTCAGAGATTGCCTTTGACTAGTGTGTATGAAACAGAATAAAGTGACAGTGATTTCAGATGATCCACACTGCACAGATGCTGAAGACCTTAAATTTTCCTTGTGAGGAACCTTTGTGGTCTCTCCAATTGCTGCAAGTGCTTGGAAAGGTACATGCCAAAAGGGGTGTTATACTATGAGGGAAGAGTGCAGGGAAATTATAACTTCTTTTTTTTCTGGAGGCAATGTCCTTACTTATGAGATGAGATGAGCAATATAGAATGCCCTTCTTACCACTGTGGAGAAATGGTGATCAAAGGTAAGGCTGGTGTCAACCTGTGTTCCCAGGTCTCTCACCCTGAGTGTATACTTAGGGTGTTGTTATTGATGTGGTAGTTAGCAGGAACATCACTCTTACCAAAAGAGATAGCACATTTTTTGCATTGGGTTTAAGGCCATGACAGTCATTTGTTTGTGTAAGACCTTCTTGTAGAATGTTGATATTGTTATGACCTCCCCCAGTTTGCAGTCATCAGCAGAATTTGTCAGCCAGACCTTTAGTTTTTTGCTTGTACTTCACAGAAATAGATTCCAAACAGTAGCGGTATCCCTGTGGAACACCACTGTTTACAGGTCTGCTGTTGGAAGTGGATTCCCCTATTTTGATGATATGGGTTCCATCAGTGAGCCAGTAAGCGACCCATCTAATGATATAAGGGTTGATACCTAGCTGGGTGAGTTTGTCAATGATGGCTTAGTGGGGAATAGTGTCAAAAGCCATGGCTAAGTCTAGGTAGGCTGTATGCACAGATGTTCCCTCGTCCAGGGCTTTGGTGCCTGTCTCGAAGAAGTCCACCAGGTTTACGAGGCATGATCTTCCTTTGACAAAACCAAACTGAGCAGGGTCAAGTGTTTGAAGATTACCTATATCTTTGTTGATAAGGTCCATGATGATTCGCTCCTTTGCTTTGCAGATAAGGCTAGTCAGGCTAATAGGTCTGTCTTCTTCTTCTTCCTTCGGCTTTTCGTGGTTAGGGGTTACCACAGCGGATCACCTGTCCACTCATGATTGGCAGTGGAGTTTTACTGTGTCGAGTTGCCAGCCCGGCACCCAACCTTCCACAGAAGGCACACACATGGATGCACTCACGCCTAGGGCCAATTTAGAGTGTACAATCTACCTAGAGCATGTCTTTGGGATGTGGGAGGAAACCGGAGCACCCTGAGGAAACCCACGCGACCACAGTGAGGACATACAGACTCCGCACAGAAGGCACCCAAGTTGAGGATTGAATGGAGAACCTCTTGCTGTGAGGCAGAAACGCTAACTGCTGCACCACCGCAGCCGCCCTTAGGCTAATAGGTCTATAGTTTCCACTAAATTAAGGTTGAATGTGCTCACTTTTAATAAAGTGTAAGTCAGCTTTGAGGTGTTTGCCTTCATTTGTGTTTTTTAGACATAGTCTAAGCACCGGCTTCATCCCAGCTAAATGGAAAACAGCCATCTTTATTCCTGTGCACAAAGGTAAAGTGGTGGTCTACATGGCCCAATGTAAACTTTGTAGCATATTTTACATTGGCAAGACCAAGTTTAGTCATAGGAAGAGAATTTATCAGCACCTTTATGATATAAAGAGCAAAGATGAAAGAAACGCTTTGTGTAAGCATTTGGAAAAAAACCCCTAGCCACAGTTTTAAATTCATGGTTATTGATCAGAATTATTTGGGTCATGGGATGGACCATGTAATGACTTCTTGGAATTTCAGGCATTTAAGTGGAAATTAAGAACTAGTGCTACTAAACATCCTGGACTAAATGAGGCTACTTTGTCTAGTGTTTTGAAATTGAAAGCTGCGTACTTTATTCATTGAATATTTATATATTAATATGTGAAAATATTTATTCTTAATTATTTATTGTGGTGTGATGTAATGTTAAGGATTGCAAGTTTTAACTATAAGTGTTGCATTAATCTGGCACCCTATCTTAAATGTGCTTAGATTTTTTTAACAATTTATTGTCATGGCAACTGTTCTTATTAACTTTAGGGAGAAGTTATGAGTACATAAGCTGTGTGTGGTTTCTCTTACTAAGGACAAAAGTGCGCAATTTTAATAGTGTAAGTCAGCTCCAAGGTCTTTTCCTTCATTTGTGTTATTCTATATTTTGTGTTTGTAGTATGATTGAAAAGAGTAACCAATGGTGTTGCTAATACTTGATGGAGCCTGTGACACCCGTGCACTGGCCCAGCAATCAAGGAGCCTCAGTCCTCACCACTAACACCAGTGAGGAGCGTCCATATAGGGAAAGGATAATAAATACACACACGGTAAAGTACAATTTCCCTTAAGAGCACACAGAGATCACAGTCAGTCTGGGACTGGTTTCTCCCTTTCTCTCCAGGTCCCCAATAAGATTCCCCACTGGCACAGTTGTAGGGTCCAGATCTAAGCCTAGTGGGCAAGCTAAAACATCCAGCACCCTCTCTGTCCAACCAGTGCTTCATGTCCCTGCCCAAGTAGCTGACACACACACACTTTGAGATAAGAGTTTATACAATCACACAGACACTCCTGGGGAAGGTTCTCCAGCTGTGCCCCTTTTACCAAGACTATACTGTAGAAATCACTGCCACCACCCAGCTAATATTTATCAGCTACTCAAAGGCCCTTAAAAGGGTGTCCAATTATTACTGTGCAATATTATTATCCAAATGGTAAGTGCAACCCAACAGTCAAGACTTACTTGGAGTTACTTGGTACCATATCACTATATACATGCAGTGTACTCTTAGAGCTTAAATTATCTCTACACAAAACAGCCACAGTTGAAAAGTTTAAAAATATTTAATAATAGAAACACAAGACAATACTTCTTACTACGCAGTGCTAGGCAAGAGTTCAGAGAAAACAGAGAAATACTTAAAATAATACAGTAGCAAAAGTTCTGGCATCACAGAAAAACAAACTAGTCTAATCTTCCTATTTCCTAGCTATATCTATGTGAAAACAGAATTCTAAATAACTTGCATATAGAGCAAAGCAGTGCTGGTGATGGATGTTCTCAAGACAAAATGCCCAGAGCTTTCGACATAGAGCTGCTTCACATGACATCATTCTTCGCACTTCTCTGGTGTTCCCAGGCTAACAGAAACTACATTTACATTCTTTACACCTGGGCAGAAACCAGAGCAATAAAGGACATTTATACATGCAAATTCTAGCCATTAACTCTAGTCTTAAAACAATAGCCAGAATTCCTCCATCCAGACATATCGATTATGAATTTTGACATCAAAGACAGTCATAAAATGCTTGACTTCACTTTCTTACAGCAGAGTGCAATGTTGTTACATTTTTGCAGTTCCACGTCCACTACAGTCTTTTCATATTTGAGAACAAGCCTGTGGCTTACGTTAATATTTACAAATGACGGAGTTATCTACAAAATTCTATTTGGCTAGGCTGGCAGCCTTCACCTGTCTTCAAAGAGCCCATGTAGGACGCAGCCTGGGATATATAGTTGCTGTGTTTTTGGCCTTAGGGCATTTACAACCTGCTCTTTAGAGATACAAGTTAGAGATGTCATGGATACATGTGGTGGGGACAGGGGAGTGAGGTTTTCACAGAACCTGTCAGTCAACAGGTTATGTCCACAGGTTTATTATATGTGGTATCATTAACTACCAGTTCAGCACAAATCTGGGCCTTTCCTTTTATGTTACGGATGTAAAAAGAATGCCTTATGGTTGTCCTTAGTTGAGGAATCTAATTTGGATTTGTGGTTTGCTTTGGAGGACTTCACAAGAAGTCTTATTTGCTTGTTTAAGCTGAGGAGGATGTGTTTCCAGTTTAGGATTCCCTCCCTCTTAATAGTCAGCAATTTCTTCCTCTTATTGTAAAGCCTATTAATGGCAGTTGTCCACCAGGCAGGTTTGCTCTTCCTTGAGGAGCTTGTTTGGTCTTATCGGGTACAACCGAGTCAGTGCAGTTATGTAGGTGTAGAACTCTGCATAGCTGCCAGTTCCATCTGAGGGGGAGGTGCAGTAAAACTTCTTATACTATCATGTAAGATGTTATAATCTGCTTTGGTTAAGTTTTTTAATTTAGTTGCTGCTAGGGGTGTCAGGTGTTGTAGTTGCTTCGAATGAGACTGAATTGTAGTCAGATCTCACCAGGGAAAACCTCACAGTGGGGGTGCTGCAGTGGTCCCCCATATTGGTAAGCACCAGATCCAGGATGTTGGCACCCCTTGTGGGGTTGTCAACCAGCTGGTACAGGGCATTGGAGTTAACGAAGTTGAGGAACCTTTAGGCAAATGAGTTTGAACATGAGTAATTTACGCAGTCAGTGTATGGGTAGCTAGTCACCCAAACCCTTTGTGTTCGGATGTATTTTTTTGTTCATCAATCTTATTTTCTTCTTGTGTATAAGTACCTTTACTCTCCGTTTTATCTTTTTGTTGTTGTTCTTGTTGCAGTTGTTCTTTGCTATTTGCTTTTTCTCTAGTCTGTCCATCTATATTAAGTTCTATATTTTTCTCTTTCTCACAATCCATATATAAATGACCTGTTTGTTTGCACTTACAACATTTCATTTCACTTTTTTGCATTATGAACAATCTCCCCACATAAATAACATTTCTTCTTGCCACAGTTGCTTACAAAAGTCCATGTTTTTGGTTGTCCCAGTATTTAACAACAGCTCTATGACCTTCAGCATTTAATCATGCAAGGAATATGTACAGTTTTTCCATTTTCAAAATCACTTTACAGTCCCAAGCCCCTATCCAAAGTCCTCTCTTATCAAATACTTTAGAAATGTCCTTCACTTATTTGGAAAAGTTCTTTAATAAATATTTTTAGCAGTTTCTCTTTCAGTTTCTGTCTGAAATTGTATGTTAACTTTTTTTTTTGTGTTTCATGAAAGAAAGTCCTTACAGTATATTTATTCCAAGGATACATGTCTTTTCTTTTTTCATGCTCTCTCAAAAAGGGTTTTAATACTACAGCAGTCAAAGAAAATGTCACAATGTCTCTTTTTTAATCAGAATAATAGCTCTCACTTCATGTGCCTTGATTCCCAAGTCCCAACTATATTGTCCCATATTTAATACCAGTCCATTTCCTGTTCTTCTTTATTCCGAATTGTAGCTACAGACTTCTTTTTTTTTTCCATTTTTCTGTCTTCTTCTTGTCTCTCCTTTCTTCCTCCTGTTCTCTGACCACTTCTGTGAATGTTTTTCTCTTAAGTTCTTGTCCATCCCCTTTGTGTACTCTTTCAATCATGTCACCTCAAGATAAACCCTTCCCTGTCTCTGGCTTACTGTGATCCACTGGCTCCACCAAAAAAAATTGTCCTGCAACCCTCCTGGCTGAAGGGTGTAATAATCACTTCTTCCCCTTGTTACTCCTCTCCCTCCCACTCCATAAATAATTTGCATTGAAAAATATCTTCAGTATCCTCTATCTGGTCACCTTCTTATCTCTCTGTGACAGATATGTCCACTTCATTCTTGGAAAATAAACCCAGGGAGTTGGCATTCGCCTCTACTCCTCGGTTCTCTGTCGCATTGTTTGCATGCCATTTTCCTGGCCACCACCACTCCAAAAATGGACAGATGCTCTTACTCATCAGCCACACGAACTTCAAGTGTTGTAGCAGTAGGGGAAGTTCCCTGATGCCTTCAAATTTCACCTAGTGGTATAAATATCACCTTAATTATCCCCTGAAAAGAGGCTACTAGCCTAGTGGGACTAACCTGGTCAACAAAGGTTAAATAAATAAAATGAAGAAGGTGCAGTGATGGAAATGCTTGGCTGAACTTGAGGCTTTTTATGAACAGTTTCAAAAATAGTAGAGGACCAGAGCTTGAGAGTAAACCTGACTTTTTTCTTCTATACCAGGGAAATTAGAAGGAATAGACTGAAATAATTTTGTGAAAATGCAAATAAGCAACTGGACTGGTGTTCCACAGCAAGATTTGTTAATTGGAAGGGCATGTTATTTGTATGCTCAAAATCTGGTCATGAGAAAGCAGCCAAGGCCTATATTAGTATAGATGCAATCATAGAAACAAAAAGAGCTGATCCTGCCACAACTGGGGCAGAAGGACAAATAATTGAAAACTGGAGACACTAGAGTATTTGTGGAACATTATTAATAACCATACACCAGGCAGAAGAGAAGCAATTTATTCTGGCATTACGGGGATGTTGAGCCATGTGTGAAATTCAAGTTGCTGTATCCAGCTGCCATTAGAATACTTTTACTGGACAAACAAAACAGGCTAAGAAGCAAGTAATAAAAGTTTAGCCAATGAAGCGGGAGCCAGCAAGCTGAAGGGGACTCAGTCTTCTGACAGTAACAAGCCCATAAAGAGACTTTGCCAATGAAACATTTGCGTTGTTCCAAAGGTAAATACTTGAGTAACAGAAAAAAGCCCAGGAGCTAACTGGAAAAAATCAAGAGTACCTTGAACTACTGGATACCAGAGTTAAAATGTTGAGATCAGCAGGAAGAAGACTAACAACTAAGTGGAATTAGTGAATAAATGAGAGAAGTGTAAAGCATTCAGTTCCATTAGCTGTAGTTTAGTCACATGAACTAGGTTTCTGCAAAAACTTGAGTAAAAAGACTGGAAGTTTGACTGTTAAACTGGCGAGGGAATTGTAAAGCATAAACCCAATTTTCTCATAACTGTTTAAAAGAACACTGAGGAAGTAACTGTAAGTAAACCGTGTTTGTTTTTATTAATATTTATATAAAAATTTTCTTGATGTAAATTGTATGTAGTGTTGTAGAGCAGCTCTGTGTAGTATGTCATCCATGAGTATTTTAAATGTGAGATGGGGGATTTTATCTTTGACTGCTGTATATGATAATGTTATTAAAGATAATAGAGACTCATGGGATATATGCAAATGACCTGACACCTTAATGGTTATGGACATTAGCTGGTTTTAAAGACCCTGTGTTTCTAGAGTATAGCTAAGCAGTCCACATATGCTGTGTTGATGAGGTTATAAGAAGGCCGAAACATGCACATACACAGCTAGTGGGGTTTGGCTTTATTGGCCTGAATATGTCCATAAAGACTTAAAAAGGAAAAAGTCATGGACATTCAGAAACCATATAACTGAAAAACTTGATGTTCTTAAGTGGTCATTTGCATCTATCCTATGGGCCTCTATTACAGCAGGCTTAATGTATCACACAGTGAAAACTCTAGCCTGGCTAGTTTTTCTTGTAATTTTTGCTAACTTAAGAATAGGTAATAGGTATGAATGCAGACATTGATTTAAGGCAACTGCTCCATTTTAGAGAGGTAAAATTCCTTTCTGGAAACTGTGTATTGTTTTGTACTCTTGCTGTGAGTTAGTAGGAGTTGGGAGTTTGCAAATGTATTTATTTATTTTATTTCTTGAGTGTTTTTATTGAAGTAAATGGTGTGGGAAGATGTGACATGGGGTCAAAGATGACATGATGCAACTCTGCATCTAAGTTGTCATGGATAATATGTTGGGAGTAATATTTTTGTATTAGAATGTCTGCTTTGTCAGAATTAACACAATGTAATTGGCCTTACAGGTATAGATAGCAAAGAGCACTGAATTATATCAAGAAGTATAAGGTGCAATAGCAATGTTGAAAGAACTTCATTTGGATGGAAATGAACTTGTGTATTTGACAAAAAGAGGTTTTGAGGATGGACATTCAGCATCACATCTTGGACAAAGGAAAAGGGGAAAAATTGTATTGCCAGCAAGACTGGCTCCAGTAGTGATAGAAGAGGAGAAGAAAAACAGTAGTTGCAGATTTGTAGTAATAAGGGGTTATTGTCGGGGAGGAGGGGTGTTGATTACTCTGAGTTGTATTTTTATTCCACCTAAAACTGCTGTTATGGAGGTTAGGAAAATTTTAGGAGAAATATGTTTTCAGTAGGAAATATTACTTATGGGTAGGAACTGAGATCTGATTTGCAATAATGCGGATGTATCGAGAGGGACCTAGAGTTGAACATTTAACAAAAGAAGGTAGATTCTAAAGAAGCATATGAGAATAATTACCCATGAAGTGGTAAGGGACCTGGGATCACAGGTTGACATCAGCCACCACATGTCTACCATTGTAAGGAAAGCTTTCTACATAGCCTGCTTGATTAATAAAGGCATTGCCTTGAAAGTAAAAGAAGCTATAACTCCCGCTATACTCGGCATTTAACTGGCCCATAATTGAGTATAACGCCTCATTCGGTATGTACTGTACTAAGCACCTGCAGCAATTAGAGAGACCTCAGAGGTTTCTAACAAAGAAGATCAAAGGCCTCCAGCATGTGCCTTACATGGACCAACTAAAGTCTGTCACTATACTCCGTATCTTATAAACGTCTTAGGAGGGTTTATGCCTGGCCTACAGAGCAACCCAAGACCCAAACGTAATGAATTTACTGCATATCTGTAAATCAAACGGGTCTAGGGCTACCCATTCCAGGGACTTAAATGTGGCCTGCGACTTAAATAGGACATGCCAGAGAGACAGATTTATCTCTCACCGACTGTCGCGTCTTTGGAACAGGCTACCAATTCATGTGAAACAGAGCACCTCTTTGACACTGTTCAAGAGAAACCTGGACAAGTGGATGGGATGCTGTAATTTCTTACTGGGCATAGTGCCCACAACCCTCCTGGATATGGGCAGTCATCACTAAATGCAGTCATGGGTATTGACTAGTACTTGTACGGTATTACATTGGGTTAAAATGGCTCAGCTTACAATGACCTCCAGGTTGATAGCCTAGTAATCTCCTCTGATCCTATGAATATGGAATATGTAAGATGAGCAGTAATTTACATATTATTCCCCAAGGCACGGTAACTAGGTTGGAATGAATAGAAAATAAATTTCTCAGTAGCATGTGTATTTAATTGAAAGCTTTGAGACTTGTCCAGTAACTATATCAGATCATGTGCCAATAAAAACTAAGATAAAGATAGACTCTGGGTGTTTCTTAATTTCCTTTTAAAAAGTGAGGAATTTCAGAAATGGGTACTGGATATGATTTCAGAGTTAATAGGTAAGATGCAAATTACTTCAAGGTACCTAGTGAATGTGGGTAAAATAAAAGGGTATAAAAACATGGTAGCTATTACAGAGAAGGATATAGGAAAGAAATAATAGCAATTATTTAGAGGAGATGAGAAGTTTAAAGTATGACAGGAGAAGGAATATCACAGTACAAAAAGAGGAGCAGCCACAGAGTACTAAATGAAAAATGAGGAAGTATTTGGATAATGTGCATGAGTTTAGAAAGGTTACTATTAAGTAACTGTTTTTAATAACTACTCTAGAGAGCAAAAACCTTTAACACTGCAACTTAAGCAACATAAAGTAGGAGCTGTAGCCAAATGTAGGGAGCCTCTGGCAAGAAAAATAACTAGAAGTGCTGTAGAGATGTTAGAGATTTATTGAAAATTTTCTGAATATTTATATAAAACAGAAGGAAGAAACCAATTAAAATATTTATGGAAGGCTTGATTCTGCCAAAGCCTAGATGAAGATGAGGCTAAATGGTTAGTAGATAAAAAGAGTTAGGATTAAAAAAATATGTATGATCAGTCAACAGGAAAGTGTCTGGGAACAGACAGTATTCTGCAGAAATCTGGAAGTTAGGAGGGAAGGTTGTGATAAAAGTCTGGAAGGTTTTGTTTAACAGTATATTTTAAAGGGGAGCATTACCAGTATCTTTGAAGAAAGCTGTGATGGCTGTATTATCCGAAGAGGAAAAAAAAAACTTCAGATCCTGCTCCATATAGACACATTTCAGTTAGTGTTTATGCCAATACTAGCTAAGAGAATGGAAAACTTAAAGTTGATAGATGTAGATCAGTGTGGTTTTGTCGAAGGATGGCAAACATTTGACAAAATTAATAGAACAAGGATCCATGTAGGAAAAGTATGCGAGAAAACACTGGTATTGGATAGATCTTGATACAGAGATAGCATTCAGTAGAGTCAGCTCAGATTTTAAGTAAGGCACTAGTAGCATTTGCACTGTCTTTTAGGGTGATATGGTTAGTAAAAAAAAAGGATGTATGAAGGGTCTGAAGCAAGAATTAAGGTGGGAGTTTTTCTCTCTGACAAGCAATGCTTGAGCAAAGGCTCCATGCAGGGATTTCTGTTTTCTCTGCTGTGTTTTCTTTTATATTTAGAGCCATTGGCAAAGCAAATAAGTATGGTTCTCAAGGAAGTTAACTTTATTTGTAGATGATTTTATTTTGTGCTTGTTAAATTCAGAACGTCTACTTTTTGTGTATTGGAACATTGTGAGACGGTATCAGGTCTTTTCTGGACATAAATGAAGCTGAGCCAAAGGTAAGCTCTGGGTGTTGTAAAGCAGATAAAAGTACTGGAGGTGGGATCTTTAAAATAGAGAAGCACTAATTTCATAAAAATAAATGGAATTTAATTTCCTAAATTGAATTTGTGTCGATGCATGTTAAATTATGTTCAGGAGGAAGACATTTAAGGGAAGGCAGAAATTTAGGAACTTATCTACTGTTAAAATGAATATGTACATATACAACATGACAACATTGGAAGGTGTTATTGCAGTATATTTTATATTCAGTTAATATATGTATATCCATGTTACAGAAGAAAATGTGCTGAATTAATAAAGTTGTTAAAAAATGTTTCTTGGAAGATCTACGGTTGTTTTGAGAAGTGCAATTTAGGTGGTTAACAGTGCATTTATCCAGAAAGGGATGTTGTGAGGTAGCTGCTTGTCATTCACACACCATCTTTCAGGCATTGCTGTTGACTGCTTGCTATGAGGGTAATTTTTGTTGACCACAATATTCCTACAAATGGTTCGGCCACAGTTTTACAACTAATTAGATTAAAAAAAAAAAGGGTTAGGTGAAACCGCACAATTTCAAAAGCATTTCCTTTCATTTCACTAACCTAGTTTGCTTGGCTTCACATATTTTGCTATCACGATCCCAAAACTTTCATGTTTACTAACATAACTGTACATGTGAAATTTCTTTGTCATTTTTGTAGTCATCCTGTGCCTCCCTTGGCAGCAGAATATATTTTCACACTGGGATATCAGTTTATATTTAGTGCTTAAGACAGTGCTCTGAACATTAAGTACCATCTTCTGGGTGCTTTTAGAGTGAAACATTGGTGGCAGATGATATAATCACTACATTGAGCAACATTTTTGAAAAGGAAAAAAAATCTTCCATAAATGTGTATTTTTGGAAGAAGAAGGAAAATGCTGTAAAGATTTCCCCTGTGTTGAGGAACTATTGTTTATTTTATTTTTATTTTATTTATTTAACATTTGTTAACTGGGGAAGTCCGACTTGGAATGAAGCCAATTTTCAGTGGAGGCCCGGGGAGAAAGGCTCCGGATGCATGTCTTTGTAAAGTGAGAGGAAACCGGACCACCCGGAGGAAACCCACATGAATGCAGGGAGGACATGCAGGCTCCCCAGCCAAGAATCGAACCAGAGAACTTCTTGCTGTGAGGCGACAGCGCTACCGCTGCACCACTGTGCCGTCCTATTGTTCTTTTCATTTGATTCATTAGGAATTTATGATTCATTTCAGAGGGAAACAGATTACCTGGCTATTTTTTTTATTTGATAACTAGATATTGCATTAAAAATATAAAATAAACCATTTTTCAGATGTGTACTAGAATACAATATGCAGAAGGGGCTGATAACTAAACTATATCAACATGTGCACTTCCAGCGAGTTATAGATGGTGGGGCATGTGCAGCTGTGGTTAAAGTAAGGTAAAAGTCAACTATGCAGACACAGCGGTTAATTCTCATAATTAAAAGCACAGTCTGATTATGATAATTAGTTGATGTTTGCCCAGAAAATTTTTTCTAACCTTTCTTCAAACATAGTTTTCATATCATTGCACCTGCCCAGAGCCCACTACCTGTAATAACCCAGTGGAAGTGCACATATTTGTGTAATTTAGTAGTCATTTCCCCTCTCTGTACATAATTTTGTCTTCTCTTCTTCCGAGTGCATAAACATTTTAGCACCTGCATCTGCGGGAGAGATGCTCTTTGTGACTTGTGCTTGCACTTTCACCTGGCCTGGAACCATACTTAACCACCAGAGTTCATGTTTTATTCCTAATGCTTGCATTGTATGTATCTTCTTGTGGTTTTTCCAAGAAGGTGTGCTCATTCATTGATAAGAGTCAGGGATTAAACAGTCCATAGTGTTGCAGGGTCATCTGCTAAAGTAAGGACTATCACTAGTTTGCTACTTCTGCCTTGAGCCCTGTCACAGCATTCCTAGCTGCCATGGCTTCTTGATGGCAGCAGAAGGTCGGGGTCGCTTTCACCACCCTCCATCTTGTCAGGATTGAATGAAGGTAGATTCAGAGACAAGAATGTTGCTTAAAGGAATGCACAAAGGGTGTCACTTGAGACATACTCAGCAGGAGGCAGAAAAATCACAACATAAGCAGTGAAGTCTTTTATGGTTCATTCTGACACTAGAAAACTCACCTTATCCTATACTCTGCTGCCTTCTTGTCCTTTTGTTCAAGCAAATCAACTGCAGATTTCATGTCCATCTAGATGTTGAGCCTGCAGTCAGTGTTTTCATGTGGCCTTTTCCTGGTCCCCTCACTTGAGTATAGCATAAAGTTTAGTTGCAACTGACAACCCTTCACACCCTTTTACTGCTGCAGGTCTTACTTCATGCTACCTACTCAGGTCAGGGCCTGCTTTCTCTACTGCTGATGTAGAATCAGATTTCATTCTCTGGGTGTTTTTCTCCAAAGCTCCACTTTCTCAGGCAAGACTCCTGTTCACCAGTATAAAGAGAAAGGAAAATCTCTTCGCTCATTTCTGACATGGGTGATGCTGGGAGCAGCTCTCTGCAATGATTGGCCACCATTGAGTTAATATTATGCCCGTGACATCACCCATCGCCAGCTGAGACAGTAGGCTGCATCTGCTTTCTCTAAGCATTGATGTCTACACATCAGAAGCGCTTGCGCAAATGCAATTTATTTACTGGAGGCGGAACACATTTCTGGGATGCCTCTTAAAAGCGAGCTTAACCCTTTAAGCATGAACTCTAAACCAAATGTAAACTCGTTGTTTCAAATGCTTGGGACCAGATGACTTAGGGTCCTTCAGAGATACAAGACCCTCCCTCAGCGTCAGTTCAACAGGGGAAGGAAGAGTCGTAGAAATGCCCAAATCCCTTTCCGTGGGACAAGATAGGGGTCCGAGCAGGAAGATCTGGATGGGAAAACCTCCAGGAAGATGCTCCCTGAGGCAGGGCAGAGGGGTCCCAGGGAGGCTCCCTGCTTTCCCTTCCAGGGTCCCTGTACCTCCTTCCTCCTGGGTCCCTCTGGACCACTGTTTACCCCTACTTTCTGGCGTCCTATCACCTTTCTGCCTGGGGTACCATACTGACTTTCTCCCTAAAGGATTATGCTCAGCTAGTTATCATATCCTCTTTGATCTTTGTCCAAATCACTTCAAAGGCTTTCGTCCTCTCAAAAGAGCAGAAGTAAGCTCGGCAGAAATCCAGAAAAGAACTGAAAGAAGAAAATAAGCTATATTTGGTGTCAAATCAAGATAGAAAAGAAGTCAAGACTTTGGGCTCAAGAAAAACAAAGAACCGAGAGTTGACAAGAAATCTTTGCGGTGTCAAACAAGTCGGGCAAAATTCCAAAGTTTTACAAAACACAGTATTGGTGATCTTTTGGAAGGAGGAAAAAGCGATTGGATGTGCTTGATAGATCTTCAGGATCGTGCTATGACATGGACAGTCCATGAAGAACATCGCAAAGAGATTTCTGCCTCTGTGTTCTGGGGATCAAGAACCTACTACCCTTAGTGCGGCCTTTGCCACTTTCTACAGCCCACAGCTGTTTCACAACTTCTATGCAGCCAGTCTATTCACACTTGCCACAACTTCCAGTACAGCCTGGCTCATTTCTCCTAGCTACCAGACATCTACTGGCCACTTGCTTACTACTAGACAAAGCCTGGCCAACTCTCCCTGGCTGGCAAACGCTGCAAAACACACTCCTCGCTCCACAAAATCAATCTCACCATCTCCTTGCACAAAAACTGAATCCACTACACCTCAGCAAACAGACAGCAGAGCCCTATTCCCAGCACACAGAGAAAAAGGCTAACAACAAGGAATTCAACAACTTTTTAAGAAAAAAAGAAGAGCGTTGGGTTCAGCCGGTTTTGGGAGAAATCCACGGCTCCTCAGGGGTCTCACCAGGTTTTGGGTTTTGCATAGCAGCCTCCATCACCATGCTCCCCCAGTGGTATCTCCCATTCCTCTCACCTTTCATTCAGCCCCAGCAGCCACAGTTTCAGTATCCTCTTTCCAGCAACCCCCCTCTCCCCCACCCCCAACAACCCACAGCCACAGTGAGCCTGGGTGACTCCTGATGGGGGGGGGCTATGACAAGGGACACACAGTCCAAGGCAGGCCTGCTAATGGGAGGGCCCATCTGCATATATATATTCTACAGCTGAGGCGGTGCTGGTGTTGCTGCCATTCCTCATCTGTCTGCCTGCTGGGACAGTGCGCAAGCATTCATTCAATCAGACGGTGGTGGCGTACATCAACAACATCAACAACAAAGGTGGAACCAAATCTTTACAGAGCTTAAAGGGATATGGCAATGGGTGTGGAAATTACAGTTTTTTCTTCTATGGCAGCAGCACGGCAGAGCTGCCAACCGTTTCAGCAAACAGACAGGTGACAGGCATCGCTCCTTGATAGCAAGTGGACTCCTCTGAGTGGTCCAGCAGAGATCTTCCACTACCCAGATCCCCTGACCACGACCTCTTGCAGCTCCTTCTCAATACCAACACTCACCCGCTTGCTTCTCTTCCCTCCTCCGGGACAGTCACACACTCAGCCACTAGGTGCACTCCACCTCTCGGTCTCTTTATGATTCTACCCTTTTCTATCCACATTCCAAAGTTTAACCCAGTTTCTAAAGAAAGCCCGTGGGTTGATCCCCAGTTTGATCCTCCTGCCCACCATAAAACACATCCATAGAACCTGATCCACAGAACCTGATTCATCCCAGCAGACAGCCTTTCCTCTCCAATTTCCCCTTGAATTGCCTGCCCGATTGCCGCTTATGCTCTTCTTTACTGCGGTTGGCAGCGTGGCACTCTCATTCTTCCATCTGAGTCTATCTCTAGAAGTGGAAAAGATTTACCTGTTGGCTGAAAGATAATCAAATAAATCCCTAAAGAACAAATCAAAACCTAAGAAACAGTACTCCTGTGTCTGGCCAAGGTTTCAGCCTCTCTACCCAATCAGGTCTGTTAATTGAACTCATCATAATGCTTTTTGTTATAATTTTCATGAGGGTGTCCAAGAATCCTTATGTCCTGTCCAAATACCGAAATCCTTGGTGATAATCACACCTTGAAATCTTTCCAAACTTTTTAGAACTTATTCACCCATGGGATTTATCATTAGTTCTACAAGCTCTTTCAAACCAGTTCTTCTTCTTTCCTTCATTTGTTTTTGTCAGCCCCTTGTTTTGAAACCCATGCCATTACTTCTTTGGTTTACTATTGCTTTAAGCTTTATGTATCAGAGGCTTTTAAGCTTTTTTCATAGAAGTCCATTTGATGTTTTATAGATCATTTCTTCCAAAAGTGATCTGTTCATTTTCTTTCAAATGTGTGAATTGATATGTCCATTAATCAAACCATTTTCCCAATCATTCTTTCAGAGGAGAGTAACAGAGGAGGAGAGTGCCTACTACATAGAATATCTACAGGCAAATCTGTTTTTTTAAATTACTTTTGGTGTAACTTTTGTAAAATCTGACGACTGGACCTTGCCTTTTCTCTGCTAGATTAGATCTGCTGTTGCTAAGGTCACATTAGTTAAGTAGTGTTTTGAAGGACTGTGTGACCTTCATATATACGCTACATAATATCTAGATTCTACTATAACACAACTCATTCAACTTATGGGGTTGGCTGCCTTGGCTGCATGCCATGCAGAGCTTCTTTACATGACATCTGTGCAGCTGCAACTTGGGTACACCTCAATCATTCATCAATCATTACAGGATTTGCCCTCTAGGGGAAGAGCATCTTTCTTATCCTTTGGTGCTCAGGACCCCGGAATAGAGGTAGCAGGAATAGGAGGCTGGGACTCTGTCCCAATGATGTGTATATTAATGATATTAATAAAGATTTTAGAATAAAGTATTGTTTTATGCCACGTTCCTCTGTATTGTCTTTCCTCCCTCGATCCCTCTCCCTCCTCCTCCTTCCTCCTGGTTTGTATGGGATCTGATCTCTGCCATCCCTCTCTCTTTTTTCCACCTTCCACCTCCACCTTCTTCTTTGACTTGCAACAAAGCTGGGGGTAACAGGGAGAGGGGGGATGGGTAAGAGAGAGTTTGAGAGTTTGAAGCTGACGAAGCGAGAAAAATGGGGGCCTGGGGTTTTCGTCAGAGAACAGCACCCGTATGATGCGTGACTGAATGAGGATCAACACTACAGCTGGAATGTTATGGTAAGACATAACTTCTTTTTTCACATTAGTGAAAACCTGCACTAGATCTGTTTTGTGCCCTGAGTTCATTTCACCACAGCAAGAATTTTTTAGAACTTGTTTTCAGCTGATTTGAAGCCTCTGGCCTAATATTATCCCATCTAGCATGTTTTCATCTGTCATACACTTTTATGCAGGTCTGTCTAGCAGAGGCCTCTTTAATTCCACACCACAGAACAGGTTTCCAATTATTCATCTTTTCATCATTTTTCTGTTTCTCCTCTTCTACATGTGGAATAGAGTACTTTTTTGCTAACATTACAAAAAGAGAGAGGATTTCCTTCACCTATTTTAAAGTTTTCAGTTTGTACAATGATGGGAGTCAGACATCCCATCTGAAATAGTAAGAAAAATGATTCATCTTGGTCTGTTGAGCTATTTTGAGAACTCTCCTTTGGAGAGGCCCTAAGATTGATGAGGGAATTTCCTCTACTGATCAGAGCAAATTTGCTGTAAATAATCATATCTCATTTAATCAAAATACAATTAAGTGACCCTAAGCTGTCTGAAACTTTGGGAGGCCATAGCTCAAAACATTGACACTTCCACGTTTGTAAAACACACAAACATTTTTTGCAAGAAAACAACCCCCCTGCACCCTTTTAGGTAACTCCTAGGTCAGTCAGACTGGTCTATGTTATAATCTTGAATGTTTAATATGAATGCATAAACATCGAACTTTATGCATCGAACTATTAAACAATCGAAACAATAAAAATATTTGTAGAATAAAAAAAACAAAAAACTAATGAGTGTAGGCAGGGGGGGTAAGCCCCCCTGCACCCTCCACTACTTAAATATACCAACTCCGAGATCGCACTACAGTGTAGGAAAGGGATCCCACCATACTATGTTAAAGTACGATCTCGGAGTTGGTATATTTAAGTAGCGGGGGGGTGCTGGGGGCTTGCCCCCCTGCTTAAACCAGTTAGGTATTTGATGTTTACATTTTTTTTTTATTTTCGAAGTTGTGTAACTTCGATAATATGGTGTCAACCATATTGTATTCAATGTTCTGTAACTGCAAGATTATAATATAGACCCCAGTCAGACTTGCATAAAAGAGAGAAAAAGTGAGAATAAACATAACATTGACCTTCTCTCTGTCTCATACATTGATTTAACCATCCTGGAAACCTTCTATTTATGATGAGCTTAGCATCACTTAACTGAATTATCTGCAAATAATAAATTTCCTGATCAGAGTACCATTACACACCTCCAAATAAGAGGCTTATTGCTTTTCACAGTCAGACTAATGTGAAAGTTTAGTTTACACCGTTCTTGGAATCTGTGTTAAATTTTACAGTTTTCAGAAATTGGAAGATTTCTGGCTCCTGCCAGTCTGTTCTCAAGAAAGGTGGATAAGTGTATAGAGCAGATTAACATTTTTCAGCTCTAAAGGAGTGCCATTATTGACTCCTTTGTTATTTCTTTGGTCCTGGATTCATCAGAGAGACCTCAGCATCTGGCTTCCCCCTGAAAAAACATCCCTTGCTCTTAATCAGTATGACAGCCTATTATGATTCGCATTTTCTTATTTTTTGTTTTGTTTTGGTTCACCCATTTACTGGTCTTTTGGGGGGGATTTTGACCATTGAAATAGTTGTTCATACTGCCAGTTCTTAAATCAGAAGGCGTTCAAGCTAAGCTAAATGATTTCTAAAATATATGCCGTTTTTAACTCATTTAGCATTGCTTAAGTGCCTTCATTGATTTAATTTGCTCAGTCCTTTCATAAAGAGGTAAAGATAAGATACTGGATAGACTTTCCTGATTGGCTTTAAAGCACTGAACAGTGCTGATGACCCTCAGAAGTTAAGTTCTGCCCTTTGTTGAGTCATTTTAAGCATTTTTGTTGCTGTGCAGGCTCAGTAACCTCAGAAGAAATACCTCCCACGTTAGCCTCAGAAAAGGGTAGTCAAGCAACTTTCCCACTCCTTCCTTCCTTCCTTTTAAATTTCCTCAGTAGAGTTCCTGTGGTCCCCATCCATGCAGTAGTCTTAAGTATATCTGTACTCTTGCTTAATGAATAGGCAAAAAAGTGAATGGAAGAAAATAACTGATAATCAACAGATGAGATGAAATGTTGAATCTGACCATTCACTAAAACTTATGATTAATACACTTTACTCTTTCACCAAACCACCTACTGTAACCACCACCATCAGCGAGGACAAGGTGTTCCTCGGAGACATTTTAGAATAAGAACACATTTTGCTTCTGAAAGACGTCAGTCTGGTTCTAGTGGTAATGGAGAGATTATTCACATTTGCTTATTTCCCCACCAAAAACGAATGGCATAAACCATTTTGGACCTGTATATTCAGTCTAAATATCAAGTATGCCAAGGTCAGAATGGTCATCTAGTAGTCTGCCATTATCTGCTAATGAAGAATTTCTGGATGTTTTCAATAGAATATGATAGGTGCTTATTGGCACTTAGGGTTTTCCACAAGTGTTGGAATTTTCTATGATTTGACATGGGAAATTTAAAACTGTAATATTTGCCTCATCGAGTGTTCATTGATGTTTTCAACAACAGTTTTGCACAGAAACAGTTCTCTTTCTGAAGAGTTAGATACTGCAGTTCACTCTGAATTGTCATTGTTTAAAAGTTTATGGGTACTGTCTTGACTACATTCTTTAAACATTTCCATTACAGTTGGAGCAATTGTCCTTCATTTAATATAAACATTTCAACTTGCATGAGCTGTTTTTGACTGATACAGCTTCAGAGCCCTCATTCCATTCTATTGAATTCTAGAACTAGTTCCTCCTCTTTCATATGATCATTTAGCATATTAGGATTCAGGGTTGAACTCTGCCTTGACTTTTGGGTTTTATGGCAGCATATTTGTTCTTTGTCCAACTAGGCCACTTATAGGTTTATAGGTAGATACTAGGCTAGATGCTCTTTTGGGCGAGTTTCCTTTTTTGTGCTTGAAATAACCCATCCCATTTGGTTATAGATTGGCCTTAACCATCCCATGGTTGACAATTATACATTACCCATAAAAAGAATAAGTGGGACCATGACAGAGAACATACGAGGGGACTTATGCATAGGACAAAGCATTTGGGAGCTACTTCTGTCCATTAGTAGTATAAGTGGCAGTTTTGGGGTAAATCTTCTGTATCACATCCATAGAGCTAAGATGCCCTTGAAAATTGACAGGGATGAACTTTGTTTTATGTGGATGGGGAGTCTGTTACACAGCAAGCAGTATCCTGTGTGAGATACACCTGTTTCTCCAAACTGTTCTTCTGATATTACAGAATATGTTTAGATCCCTAGACTGAGTATTTCTGATGCCATTTGAGTTGCTGATTTACAGTAAATCCATCAGTAATGAATCAGAGGATGCATTGTATGCCAGACTCAAGTCACCTCTTAGCAGTCTGTAGGATACTGAGCGTAGTGACAGGGCTTTAAGATGCTCCATGTACAACATGTTGTTTAGGCCTCATAGCCTTTTAATAAGGTATCTCTGTGGCCATTCCATTTGCTGCATGTTTCTGGACAGATACATGCCACAGGGGACATTATATTTAATGACTGGCCTAATGAGGACTGAGTAAAGGTGGGTAATGACATCCCTAGATCCTGTTGTTTATAAGCTGTGCAAAATAGAAAGATTATCTTACAACAGTGAACACTTGTTCAAACGTTAGGTCACTGTCCACATAAGTACCCAAATCCTGATCAACTGGATCAGCTCTTAGGTGCGTATTGTAAATGTGGTAGTTGCCTGGGTTAGATAACTTCCCAAAGGATACAATAATGCATTTTTGGCATTTATTTTTAGTCCAGGATTTTGGCACCAGTTGTTTATTTGAGAAGAACCTTCCTGCAGGATGGCTAAGTCATTTGGTGAGTCAATGACTGACCCTAATTTGCAGTAATTTGCAAACTTAGTCAGCCGGAACACTTTGGTATTGGCTTTTACTTCAGAAAAGTAGATGCCAAACTGGAGAGGTCCCAGCATAGAACCCTAGGAGACTCATTGGTGAATGGTCTCTTTGTTGAAGGTTTTTTTGAGAACTAATCCTCCTTTTATCCCTAAAGTGGTATCCCAGTTTACTTTAAGCCAAACTGTCCATCTCCCCATTTTCTTTCCTGAAAGTTAAAATAAGGGAGAAAGGATACTTCATACCTTGTATGTCCACAGGCAACTCAAATATTATCTTGACATAACTAAATCTTTCAGATCTTCATTCATTCCTTGTGAAGGTAAGCAGAAACAGCTTGTGTCAGAATAGCCTGAGACAACCATTTGGAAATAGTTCCTTTTGTTATACTAACCACAACAAATCTATTCCTCTCAAAGTGAAGGCCTGTTCTACCAGAGGCTTGACTTCATCTATGGATGTTTGGAAAGGGATGGATTCTAGAAGCATGTTTACAAGGTATTTCAACCCATGATTCCTTCTGTAAGTCTAGCTCAAGCTTTGCTAAGACCATTCTCAAGGGGCTCCTGAACTCTTCCACTCCCACCTCCCAAATGTGGTAAACTAGGGGAATCTACCCATATTGCTAAGGCTGCTGCAGCAGCAGTGACCAATATGATGAATGTAGTCTAGTTATGCAAGTAACCTTTTAACAGTAGATGTTCAAATAATCACTGCTGCAGTAGCCACTCCCTTCCTCCACCCCCGTGTTTTTTTGTTTGTGTTATTTATGCCAGGGTGGGAATTATTGTTTTTGTTGTTCCTAACATTACTGTTTCATGGCTCAGCCTCCCTGCCTGTTGCATTAATGCTCTGAAGGGCTAGGCTCCCAAACCTGTCTTTTTGGTGAGCTCAACCTGACTTTTTGGGTGTGTGGAAAGTGCCCTGAAACTTTGGAAGCTGGGCACTAAGGCTACTGCTGCAGTGATTATTTGAACATCTACTATTGTGGTAAGTTTACTTACACAGTTATACTTTCTTGTGCAGCAGACTGTGTCCACCCACTGTCAGTCTTACCAGCATACTACTTTGTGATCAAGAAGAGCTGCTTTTGGACTTTCCAAGATTGCTGTACACTGATTAACAGCTTAACTTCAACTCTACCAGTGTGAAAAAAGAAACTGAAAGAGCCAAGAAACCCTGTCACTTTTAGTAACATGAATGCCAGCAAAGAAGAAACTAAGCAAGTCTGAAAGAAAATCAGCTAGAAAAGGGAGGAGAAAACATTAACTGGGAAGAATCCTGCAGCTGCTCAGAAAAAAAGTCAGATTTGCTCACAGCTGACTAAAATAAAGAAAAAACTGAAGGAGTATATCAACTCAAATAACAAATGGCTGGAAAAAATGGAAAAAGTTTTAAACAGATATTCAGATTAAGTTGATAAAACTGCAAAAATCAGAGGCTGAAATGAAGAAAAGGCTGGCTGAGTAAGAAACTGTTCAAGATGAGATTTTTAAAAAAATGGTAGACATAGAGGACAGATCACAGATCACATAGGGAAAGTCTGAGATTTCTGCTGCACCAGAGAAACTAGAAGGAACAGACTGTATTCATTTTATGAAGGCACAGATAAGCAACTGAACTGGTATTCACAGCAGAAAGTATTAATTGAAAGAGCACACCATGTATATGCTCCTAATCTAGTCATGAGAAAGCAGCCAAGACCTGTATTAGAAAAGATGCAAACCTACCAGCAGAAAGAGTCGATCCTGACAAAACTGTGGCAAAAGGGCAGAGTATTAAATAATGGGAACAGTAGAGTATTTGTAGAAAATTATTATTCACTGTATACCAGACAGAAGAGAAACAAATTTATTCCAACAATCAGGGAATGTTGAGAGGCAGGTGTGAGATTCAATCTGCTATATCCAGCAGTCTTCAGAATATTTTTTCCTGGAGGATCAACATCATTTTTTGATGCAGGCTAAGGAGAAAATACGAAAGTTTGTCCAACAAAAAGTGAGCCATCAAGCAGAAGGAGACTGCTGCTTATTCCTCTGATAATAAAGCAGATGAAGAGACTTTGCTAGTGAAAGCTTTTCCACTGTTCCAAAGCAAAATGCTTGAGAGAGAGAACAGGAGTTGACTAGAAGCAGGAGTACCTTGGAATTGAAATGCAGTCTGGAGTTGTGAGATGGAGATGAACAGAAAAAAAGACAAGCAACATGGAAATTAGTGATTAAATGCGAGACTACAAAGCATCAATAGCATTTGTGAAATGCAGCTGAATAAGAAAAAGTGGAAAGACTGGATTTTTGTTGATTTATTAAACTTGGGGGTGGGCTGAAAGTCATTTGCTTCACATAATGTCATTAATGTTTGGAAGGATAGGGGAAGAGGGAGAAAAAAGGTAACTGTAAGTAAAATGGTTTCTGCTCTTAACAGTAGTTCTATGAAACTTATCATGGTATAAATTGCAAGTTTTATAGTAAAGCATTAAAATGTTTATAGGTGATAAAGATATTAAAGTAAACTTTCAATGGACAAGGCTGCTTGAATGAGATCTGTGGTATACAGTTCAAACGACAGTAGCAAAAAAACAGATCTCAAACACAAAAAATTATGCAGAAATTTAATAAAAAAATAATCACAAGAAACGAGCAAATCTTATGGAATACTTCCCTTTCTCAATGCTTATACACAGTAAATGCAATTCATTCCTTTAAATACATCACATGATTAAAAACACCAATAGATAAACAAGTTTGTTCACTTCCTCATAATTAAGGTAACATCAGCAACTAATACATCTGAATAACACTTTACACTTAAAAACATGCTAAGATACAATATAAGTATTGGCAGTAGTACTACTAATAAAAATCGTACAATTAATAAAAAAGGTTAAATATAAAGATAATTAAATATAAAGAAATATAAGGGCATAAGCAGCCAGGAAAACAAATTTTATTAAAAATCACTCAAATCACAGCTTCATTTGTCTGGATCTTAACACAGGTTTTAAGCCAACAGAAGCATATCAACCTGTAATCTCAGAATCCGTTTGCATTCTGCAATTTGTGTCATTAACAACATTATCACTTCTTATTTTAGCTGTTACTTTCTGTATAGCCCTAAATTTAAATGCGTGTTTTACACCCCTGTCTTCAACATGCTTTGCGGGAGAGTTAATAGTGACCCCCCTGTCTTTTATCAGATAAATATTCCAAAATCCTTTATTTCAACTTCCTATTACACTTACCTATATAAAAACTTGTGCAAACAGCTTACTATATTTTCATTATTACACATTGCAAAACAGAGAAAAACAGTGCAGCCAAGCAATGGTGAAGTAAAAAACTCAAAACCAAAAATATACACCAAATAGCATGAGAGGAACCCAAGATAGAGTTTTTAGCGCAGTTCAAATTTATTAGTCACTATTAGTCACCAAGACTTCCTCAGAAACAAGTTTACAAGCACACACTCCATTATTATATAATTCTAAGAGAAAAGTGAAACCAATCAACATTTGACACTAATTAAATATTAACTAGGTAAAAATTAACTCTTAAAAAAACAATTACTGAACTTTAAAAAAGTAAGTAAAAATACACAACTTTAAAAGTTTCCTATAGTCACTTTCCTACTTTTTAAAAAAAAACTTGATATTGACGGTGTCATTTAGACCTGGTGGAATATAAGATGCAAGGCAAAATTGCCACTCAGCGTCTCTCTGTTCAACAAAATTCTTATAATTACCTCCCGTTGGATCCTGAGATAGGTTTTTCTATGACAGAAAAAGTAATTTTTTTCCAATTAGTGCAATACAGGGAGTGCTTGTACAAAGCATTATTCATGTTTTTACTTTTTATAGCATACTGATGCTACTGAATTCTCTTCCTCAAACTCCTTGTACTCATTCCAACATAAAAAGCTGGACAAGTGGAGCACACAGCGATGTACACAATACCTGTAGTACCACAGTCTAACTTGCCAGGTATTAGAATGGTGTAATCTAGGTGTATAAGTAAAACAAAAGGACCTTCATGTATGAACCTACTGGCTCTACACCTAAACATTTAAACATGTCCAAATTACTTTGACATGAGGCCCCAATTTTCAATTTTTTACTCTTATTTTCCAGCATTTGTTTGATACTAGAATTTTTCTTATAGACAAAAGATGGACCGTCCCCTAACACCTTCACTAGATCATTGTTGCCTGTAATAACTTTCCAGTTATCAACAATGATTTTACGTATGGCGTTATTGTCCGTACTCGTGTCCAAACAAAGCCTAGGGCTCCTCCTCTTTGTCTTCATTGCTCCTTCTACCATTTTCAGGGTCATCTTTCTTTAAAAAAACATTTTTTCAAGATGGGAAGAAAATCAATTTCTCTCCTAGAAATTATTTCCTGAGCTGCTTTATTTAATATTTCAACAGGATAACCCCTTTCTAAAAATAAACCCTTTATAAATCTTACTTCCATCGTAAAAGTACTGTCATCCACGGTCATACGAGATGCTCTAATAAACTGCCCTCATGGAATGTTCCTTTTCATAAACTTAGGATGACTACTTTTGTAGTGCCACATAACTATTGCAAAAAGTACTTTTCCGATGAATATTACTGATGAAAGTGTTAATCCCTGCAACCCATTCAATATTGACATCCAGAAAAGAAACCTTAGAACCCTTTTCACCTAATACAAATCTTAAAAAAGCAGTACTATGAGTTAAAGAATCCACAGAATTCATGACCTCAAAATCTTCCTTCTTAGCTATAAAAAAATAAATCTGTGAACCTTTTGTAAAATTCAGTTTACTCAAAGAATGGAATATTGGGCAAAATTTCTAGGTCCCACCATCCTAAAACTAAATTTGCATAAGTGGGTCCAACTGTAGCCCCATAGCAACTCCATTTAGTTGCTTGTAAAAACAATTGTTGAACATAAAGTAGTTATTTTCTAACAACAATTCTAAAAGTGACATATAGGTAATAATCCTACTGTTGTTCAAATCAGTATATTTCCCCAAAAACCACCTAATATAATCCACACCAATGTGCTGTGGAATACAGGTAAATAAGGAAACCGCATCAACAGTAAACATAATGAATTCTCTTTGACATTTAAAAAATCTGAGGAAAAAAATCTGAGTTTATCTAAGAAATCTCAGGAATCAGCAATATAAGAAGACATTTTTTGCACATAAGCCTTCAAAATAAAGTTTAAAAACACTGAGATACAATCAGTGCAACTACCAGAAGCTGAAATAATAGGTCTGAATGGGGGGTTAGTTGTATTTTTATGAAGTTTGGGAATCCCAAATAGAACATCTACTTTGGGATTCTCCACATACAAAAATTCAAAAACTTCATTACTAATTTCACCATTCATCAAAAGATCATACAAAGTATTATAGGTGGTCCCATAGCTTCATAATACCTCAAATTTAGGAACATTTCTGTATTCTTCACTATTTGTCAATAAAGTTTCAATGGCAACATATTATAGTCCTTGATATTCATTACAACCGCCACACCCCCTTATCAGCCTTCATGAACCGTAAATCTCGCCTAGCAGTAAAGCGTTATTTTCATTAGGCTTCAAGTTGTAAAACATGTTAGTATTTTTCTCTGTTAAACATTTCCTAATATCTTTCTCACAGAAGGTTTCAAAAACTCTCAAGGTATGCATCAAACTTGGATTATAAGTCGAAGGTTTAACCAAAACATTTTTGCAGCCCATACCAATTAATATATATTTCAAGTTTAACTTGTGAGTATAAAGTTTATGTTCAGTCAAAGATTTTGTTAAACTCGCTCTCCTACTGGGCTCAAAATTCAAACCCAGCTGCAGTATCTTTGTTGTTCCTGTCAGACAAAAATCTGAAAAATTAAACACAGAAATGTTTGAACTTAGACAGGGAGATGAGGATTTTCTATTTGCGGTTCCTGCTCCTCCCCCTGCTGCGAGTTTGATAACCATTGCTCCTGTTACGGTTCTTTTGAATCGAACCGGTAAAGTCTGCCTGTAAAAAAGACTTCTTATTGTTAATAAAATTGTCAGTATTAACTCCTCTGGAATGCACTGAACTCATTGATGGTTGCACCACGTCTCCTTCAGAAACTGAATCCACTCCCGGCTGGTTAACATTCCTCCTCACCTCTTTGTTGACGTCATCTTCTTCTACGGATAACTGAGGTGGATTTAAGGAAGTCTTCACATTCATCATGCCTGAAAGCACTGCTATTCACCCCCACTTTACCATCAGGAATTACCTTAAAATTCTTTTTAAGGTCCTTACTAGATCTGATAGTTTGTGGGATGAACTCATCGTAGACAGTATCAGATGCTTGAATTGTCAGATCCCTAGCAATTTTCTTTGTTTTACATTGCACCATAATCTTTTCATATTTTTCAGCATTATTCAAAACCTGATGATATTCAGTTTTTAAATCACTGTAGTTCCTTAAAAGCTCGCTCACGAAATTGTCAATTTCTGTTAAACTGCCTTTTAAGTCTTGCAAAATACAGGTGTTGTTTTTAATCAACATTTTTAAGAACTCTCTGCCAGTATTGTCAAAGAAGCAGGTTAACTCTTTGAAAAAAGAGCTCTCTTTACTTACCCCATTAGGCATTTTAAAAAACCCTAAGATCTTAGGCACTACACCGACCTGGATGCAGTATTCAAAGTAATTATTTTGAACATGTAATGCCCGGTAGCTTTTCAAACCCCTTTCTAGTCTCTCCAACAAGTTAACAGCATAATTTCTAGCAGAGATGTTCTCAGTGTGAAGTACTTCACCAAGAAAGGGGTCTAGACTGATGTTTAACAACTTTTTAACAGCAACATCTTCTACATCTGTTTTATTCTCATCTGTTCTGAGATGGTTAATGACTGTGTTGTTACCATTAACCAAAGAGTTAACAGAGATGTTGTTCATACATCTCTCATTGGTATTCATACCTTTATAGTTGTCTTTAATTTCGGCAGCTAAATTAGCCAAGGATTTCTGCATGTCCCCCACCGTGTGAACCATTCTTCCAATACCTTGTCACAGTGTGTAGGGGTAGAATGTAGAGTAAGATCAAAACATCCTCTTCAGGTGCACAAGCCATGGAGCAACTGTAGAAATGACCAAAACCAAGAAAAACAGTGCAGCCAAGCAATGATGAAATAAAAAACTCGAAACCAAAAATATACACCAAATAGCACAAGAGGGACCCAAGATAGTCTTGTCTAAATGACATTGTCAATATCGAATGTTTTTTAAAAAGTAGGAAAGTGACTATAGGAAACTTTTAGAGCTGTGTATTTGTTTTTACTTTTTTAAAGTTCAATAATCGATTTTTAAGAGTTAATTTTTACCTAGTTAATATTTCATTATTGTCAAATGTTGATTGGTTTTAATTTTCTCTTGGAATTATATAATAATGGAGTGTGCGTTTGTAAACTTGTTTCTGAGGAAGTCTTGATGCCGAATAGTGACTAATAAACTTGAACTGTGATAAAAACTCTATCTTGGGTCCCCTCTCGTGCTATTTGGTGTATATTTTTGGTTTTGACATTGGAAAACCGGTAAACTCATAACATCTCCTATTAATAGGATGTATGCATTCAGTACCACTTAATATATATTTACAGAAGTAGCAACAATAACATGAAAGAGTTCCCTTCCTTCTACTTACAACACCAGATTTCTTAATATTATTATTTTTACATTGTTTGTTGTAAACAATTTGTTGATGACATATTCCTTATCTGGAAGGGGGTGGGTCAAGTTTGGTTAAATATGTACGTTTTTTAGATAACTACTACTGATTTTTAAAATTTAAATTTAAATATTCTAGATTTGAGATCAGTTTTTGGATATAGTATTGGAATATGTAGGAAGAACACCATAGTTTACGTATAAGAAGTGTCAAAATCTTAAACCGAAATTATGCTATAAAGAAATAAATATTAAGAAATTATGTTTTGAACAATACTGAAAATATAGTATATCAAGTTGTTTGCACTATTTGCTCAATTTTGTTATACTATACAGGTAAGTGTATTAGGAAGTTAAAAGAAAGGAATGATTTTCTGTGTCCAGAAGACTCCCAAAAGTCTTCCTTGGTATAAGATTCATTAAAGAAGGTTCAAGAAGGAAAACTCAAGGTTACAAGAGTACTTAGTAATATTTTCCCCATTAAGGTTGGCTGAATGATTCACTCATTCTGCTAAGTCTAATTTGGATCATGAAGTGAGCACATGCTGGGATAAGCATTTTGTAAAGTACTCTGGGTATCATGGATAAACCAAAAGGCAAAGCAAGTGAGTTGGAAAAGCTCAAATACCTGTACTGAGACCAAAGCCCACAGTATTGCTTGTTGCCTTCATAGATGGGTATGTACACCTCTTAACACCCCAATAGAAATAGTCATCATCATCAACCCCCTTTCCCCATTTTTTCTTCATGGGGTCAGGATGTTGCGTCAGCTGTCATCATGTATCTCGATTCATAGATCTTCTACCTTCTTTGACAGTCATGCCTGACTTTCACAGGTCTTCTCTCATACAGTCAATCCATCTATTTGCTGGATGCCCATGTTTCCTTTTGCCTTCTTCCTTACTGTCCCAAATTAGCTTCACCAGATTGTCTTCTGATTTTTTGCATGTGCCCAAACAACCTTAATCTATTATCTTTGCCCTCTCTCTGAAATTGGAGCTGCTTTGCTTCTGCTCTGTTGTCTTAATTTCTAAGTCTATCCCACAGTGTGCGTCCTATCAATATTCTTAGGCACTTCATCTCCATCACCTCTGGCTTCTTCAACTGCTGTGTCTTTACAGCCTAGGTTTCTGTACTGCACACTGGTTGCATCGCAGTTTTGTGCGCCTTACTTTTCAGCTTCTTTGTCATTCTTCTGTCTTACACTAGCCCTGACAGTCAGTGGCAGTTGGCTGCAGCCCCTCTGATTCTAGCTTGACGCCCTCACTCTGACTTCCCTTCTCTTCAGCTACCCCTTCCAGATACTTGAAGCCATTAACCTGTTCCATATATTTCCCTTCTATCTCAGTTCTGAGCTTCTTTTGGTTTTCCCCATTTTCTGCCATTACATCTATCTTATTTGTACTCAGTTTCATCCCATATGCCTTTGCATTGGATCTCCCTATCCTTTGCTGAAGTTCTTGATCAGATTCTGCCTGTAATGCCATATCATCCGCATACAGCAGTTTTGCTGCACGTTCCCTTCCACCCTGTTTGCTAATGTGATCTGTCATCAGTATGAACAGGAATAGGTGCAGAGCTAAACTGTAATGCACATCCACTCCCACTGTGAACCACTCTGTGAGATCGAGGACTGTTCATACTTGAGTCATTGGGTCCTTGTATGTAGCATGCACTAATTCTGCCAATGTTTCTGGGATTTCAAACCACTGCAGGATTTCCCAAATCAGCTTATTTGGGATGCTGTCATATGCTTTCTCCAAATTTAGGAATGTGCAGTTAAGACTTCTTCTCAACTATATATCTCAATGCTAACATTGGGTTGGTGTACTACATCCTAATCTGAATCCAAACTTCTCCCATCTTACTTTCTACTACTTTGCATGTTCGTTTTTCAGCCACCCTCTACAGAAGTTTGACATAGTGTGACAGGAGTTTGATACTTCTGTACTGGTTATGGATACTCCCCTTGTTCTTGTAAACTGGCACTAGTATGCTTATTCTCCAGTCATCTGGATACACCTTTCTCTACAAACTACTGTGAGTCCCCTCAGGATCCATTTCTCCCCTAATTCATTCAATGTCTTGATCGTATCTGCTGTGACCTCATCTGGACCTGCTGCTTTCCTTGCCTTCATTTTCCATATTGCTATTCTTATTTCTTCTCCTTTCTTTTCATCATAGGTTGTGTCTTGGGCAGTACAGCTTCTGTCGGGTTTTCTTCATTCAGAAGCTACTAGAAGTACTTCCATCTGCCTTTGAAATCCTATGGACTGGTAATCAAGTTGTTGATGCAATATTTTGTAACGAGAGCCTGTCCATTTTCCTTATCTTTCTGTGTTAGCCTTGCAACCTGAATGAGTTTATTTGTGCCATCACTGAGTCACTTTCCAGAAGATGATTGACCTCCACTGATGTCTTGCTCTTTGCTATTGCAGTTTCTGTCTTAGAATCTTTGTTAGCCAACCAGTATTCCTTCTTAGCCTGGTCGTTCTTTTCTATCATCCACCTTTTCCTGCACTCTTCTTTCTTTTGACAACTTTCTGGGCTTTTGCATTTCACTACCAGATTTCCTTGTGTACCTTATTTACATACTTGGCTCAGCCACATATTTATTCTGTAGTTCTCATACATGCTGTTATGAGGCACTGCTATTCTTCTTCATCTGCATCTATTTCCTGTTCTTAATGAAGTGCTAGAGCCCTGCGTAATTCCTTTAAGTCTTGTGCTTTCTCTCCAGTCAACTTCCAGGTCTTCAGCCTAGTCTCAGTTGACCTTAGAGTCTTCTCTGACCACTTCTTGCAACTGATTGTGACAGCCAGTTTGATTATGCTGTGGGCCGACTGTTGCACTGCAGATGACTTTGGATTCACTGATTCTACCCCAGTGGCCATTCCTTAATAGGAGCAACTCTATCTAAGTTGCATGTTGGCCACTCTTATATGTGATCTTGTGACAGTTTCTCTTGCTGAACCATGTGTTGGCCATCATCAAGACAAAAGTCTAGAAAGGGCTTTCCTCCTTTATTCCTTTTCACCCACCCATTGGGTCCAGGCAGTCCTTATACCCTGCTCTGTGTGTTCAGATATGTAGAGTCAGGTCACCCATTATCAAAATCAGTTCATATTGTTCTGCTTTATCCAGTAGGTCCTGCAACTGCTGTCTGAATGCACTGTTTTCCTCAATATCACAATGTGCTGTGGGGCATAGGCTCAGATTATGAATAGTGCTCTATCCTTACACTGGAGTCTGATTAGCATGATTCTGTTACTAATTTTGATGGCATTCCTCACTGTTTTCTGAAGCTTTTCCTCACCACAATTCCCACACTATTTCTGGTCTGTCCTCCTGAGTAGTAGATTCTGGAACCCAAGCCAAGTGGCCTTGCTGCACTGCCCTTCCATCTTGTCTCCTGGAGATGCACAGAATGCCTAGTCTTCTCCTTACCAGCATGTCATCCAAGCCACACTATGTCAGTGAACCTAAATTGCGTGTTACAATCTTTTAGTTCATGTTTGGCAAGTTAGTATGTTTTACATCCAGCTTTTGCTCAACAGAGCTATCCCAAGCTGGGGAACTGGACAGTAGATGGCCAGTAGCTAATTGACACAAATAAAGTCAGTGCTACTATTGATGACAATCTAAAGCACATGTTGCAAACACAAGGCCCGCGGGCCATATCCGGCCCACCTGGCCGTTTTTATGTGGCCCCGCGGTGAGGGATGCGCTGGCGAAGAGAGTGATCGGCAGCTGGCCAGGAGGCGCACTGTGGCACCATCATCCCTGTGTGCCCCAGCGCAGCCTCTGCACGGAGCACCTAAACCCAAGGCCAGCATCTGTGAATCTAGCAATCACTCCCAAAATGTCCAAGAGAAAAGTTGATGCAGAAGGGAGACAATTTAATGAAAGATGGGAAAACGAATATATGTTTATACTTCGTAATGAGGCTGTGTCAGTGATGGAGTACACACTATACATCGGCATTTTGACATGATACATGGAGCTAAGTATGCTAAATATACCCTTCACAAAAGACATAAAATTGTCCAAGAATTAAAAGGCAGACTGCAGTCGCAGCAGAACATGTTTACTAAAGCTGCAGCCAAAAATGATGCAGCAGGGAAAGCTAGCTATATTGTGGCTGAAGAAATTGCCCCGGCTTCCAGGTGTTTTTCAGAGGGTGCCTTTTTGAAACAATGCATGCTAAAAGTGTGTGAACAGGTGTGCCCCGACCAGATGCAGACTTTCTAAAATGTCACTTTGTCAAGAAATACCATTGCAGATCGAGTTTGAGATCTTGCAGGAAATCTAACAACCCAGCTGGCTGAAGGGCATACAGTTATCTAGCTTTTTCATTAGCTGTAGATGAAAGCACAGACATTACTGATAAAGTGCAGTTGTCCATCTTTATACGAGCCATGAAGATGGACCTCTCTGTCACTGAGGAACTCTTGGGTGTAGCTGCAATGCATGGGATGACAACAGGGAAGGACATTTTTGAGATGGTGGAGAAGTCCATAAATAATATTAAATTACCCTGGGAAAATTGGTGGGGCTAACTAACAATGGCGCACCTGCAATGTGTGGAGGAAAAAAGGCTTGGTTGGACTAATGAAGGAGAAAATGCTAAATAATGACTGCCACACACATCTGATTACCTATCATTGCATTATCCATCAAGAAGCTATGTGTGGTAAGGTTCTGGAAATGGATAATGTAATAACCACAGTCACAAAAACAGTAAACTTTATATGGGCATGTGGCCTGAATCATCGCCAGTTCCAGCTGTTTTTACAGGAGGTAGGTGCAGAGCATGGAGACATGCCATACCACACAGAAGTAAGGTGGCTGAGCAGGAGCAAAGTCCTCAAACGATTTTTTGAGCTCAGGGAACAAATCCAGATCCAACCTCGCTTTGTAATTTTGCTATGATGTGTGATTTTAACAGAGCATCTCTCCCAACTGAATCAGAGGCTGCAGGGATACAAACAAGTCATCACGTGCTTGTTGTTATTTTCAGAGCATGATTAATTCACCTTGCTAAGGCAAACAGTGATGGCACTGATGGAATTCAATGTTCTGTGCACTTATTAATGCACCAGGAAGGCATGAGATATGGTCTCTCAGGATGATGAAGGATCTTTACTTCTACTAGTCTTAGTAGAATCTATTATATCAATAAAAAATTAATAAAAAAATTTTGGCCCGCAACTTAGCCTATGTTTTTTTATTTTGGCCCCTTATGTGATTGAGTTCGACACCCCTGTCCTAAAGTATGACCAACACTGTAACACTAGTCATCGAAAAAAAACCCCCACAAAAACTCAGATTCAAATATTGAGCTAAACCATTCCTGAGACATTCCAAGAAAATATATAACGTCATTCTACCTCCTTCCATCACTATTGTATGCATCTCACATCCTTACAAACCTGTACTCTACCCTAAAAACAAAACTATGTATGCTACAACAAAACAGAAAAGTTGCTACCAGCCTACCTTTTAGGACACACCAGTGCCTGGGTCTGTGACAACTAAAATGGCGTAAACTAAATTACCTAAACTGTTCTCTGTTACTCACAGCTCACAACCTAATAAATAAACCAAAACCTGTCTATCACTTCAGACCACCCTCCAGTCTTTCTCCCAACCTAGTGATCTACCTTCTAGCAACAAATTGCTGTTGAGTACTACCAAATCAAACAGTGCAGGTTTCCACATATGACACCAAACTCTGGAACACCATGTACCCCTAAAACAAATAGACTAAAGAATTTCAAACAAAAATGAAAACACTACTTAAACTTCTTATTGTAACAATTGTTAATGTCTGTTATGTACTTTGCAGATAAAGATTCTAGTTGTCTACTGATGTACTATGTTCTTCACCTGTAACTATGTAATTAATTGCTATGTTAATCAAATTGTTAATCGCTATGTAAATCCAATGTAACTGTCTTTATATTTTAACTGTGGAGCTTTTCTCCCCGGGCCAGTCGGACACTCCCAGTCAACAAATGTAAATAAATAAAATAAATAAATAAACACATCTTGGCTTTTCACATGCTCTCACCCTGGCTATACCCAACTGTATTCCTTATTATTCTTTCTCCTCTCCCTCCTCTTCCTCTCCTATAATTCTAAACCTTTCAGTAATGCTTTGTTCATTGTGCATCTCTGGAAACAGCAAAGCTTTTTTTTTTTTTTTTGGTATGGGCTTGTCATGTACTTCATCAGCACTACCTTTTCACATAAATGATGCCATGCTAGGCTTAATTACCTATTCACTATTAGTATTCACCTCTGTTAGTCCTAGAATTTTTATATTTTTCATCTGTTTACTTGTTTATCACTTGGGAATCTGTAAATACCATCTAATCTATGTATATTTCAGTTTCATTGTATATTTGTGTAGATTTCATATTTTTAGAGCTTTTCTCCCCTGACCTCCACTGAAAAGGGGCTACTAGCCTAGTCAGACTTTCTCAGTAAACAAAGGCAATAAATAGAGAAATACATCTTTAAAATTAGGCTCAATGCGTAGATGATCCAACACTGACTGGACTATATCCTCTAGATCTGGAGGAATGAGAGATGTTTCCAGGAAGGGAAGGAAGGCTTTCTAAATTTATAGTATGTGCTCATGAGTTACCTTACTAGTCTGATGCTGCTGATAATCAGTGGACTGTGAAATAGGAAAGCCTCTCATCCAGAATGGGACATGAGGGAGCGAGCACTGCCACTGCTTCCTTTAGGGTTCCTATTACCTGATCGAACGTTTAGGTTAGTGAATACCTAAACGTTGATCTGGTAATAGCGAAAGCAAAAAAACGGGAACGGCCTATTTAATGCAGGGAAAGAATTCCCTTGGCCATTATGCAAATTTTGCCCCTCTTCCCACTGTAGAGCGATCTCAGAGTTAGTATATTTAGTTGGGGGGTGTGGAGGGCACAGGCCCCTCACTTCATTTTGCTTTTTTTTTTTTTTATTTTGGCCGAGGGAATTCATTCCCTACGTTAAATCAGCCTTTTGATGTTTTAATTTTTCCATATTACCAGTTTGAAGTTTAGGTATTCGCTAATCTATACATTCGATCAGGTAATATAGACGCTTCCTTTAGAGGGATGTTTTATTTCTGTCTCCTACCTTGTTGTCGGTCCTTGCCTTTGCTATCTCCTCAGGCTTGCTTCTTTTCAAAAGCCTCCTTTGTCTGAATGGGTCCATTATAGATTTTCTACAGAAGGGCCATGGCTCAGTAGGGTAGTCCCTACTGCACTCACAGGCAAGTAAAACAACTATTTAACTGATTCCAAGACATTCCTTTTTTCTGCAGATATACTTGAGTATCTCTAAAGGACATCAAACAGTAAATTCCTGCTGAGTGGGGGCTTCCAATAGCTGCTCCTTTTTATATAATGAGGCAAGGCCTGCACTCAAGTATTCTCTGCTCTGCATTTTGCTGCACTCCTGCTGTAGGCATCTTTTGGGCCATGCCCACATTTTATAATGTGCTTACTGACTTTAAATGCTGTCTTATAAATCTAGTAATTATATCCTTCATGGCATCATCCACTATTTCTGATGCTACACCATCTTTGAAGCTGTCCTTTTGATATATAATAATGCAGGTCTAGCAGACAATAGTTTTAAAGAAGACAGTTGAAAAAAATATACACTTTTTTTGCAACTCTGTCTTGTACTCTGCTTTCCCTATAATTAGAGAGCATATTATGTCCCGAAGCCAGCTTGGAATCCCAGATGGTATTCACGTGGTCCACTTCCAAATTTAAAACAGAGCTCTTGTGCATGTATTTGCAGTATAGCTGGATCATGGTGAGTCTGTCCAGATTCTATGGGGATGTGGGGGGGGTGAGAGTCAAACCATAAGGAAGCCAATTCAAAGGCAGCATCAGAAAGATGAGAAACTGGAGACATTGCTGCAGGTCTCAGTTCCTAAATAACGAAGATGTACAGAAATCTTTTATGAGACTTTGTCATGTCTTTAGAGTCTCACTTAAAATGCTCTCTCAACAAGTTGAGTTTCTTCAAAGAAGACATCCTCTTGAGAAAGGCCTGACAAGATGGTCTTCTCATTGATGGTGTGATAGTCGGGGTCTAGGAGATCTGTTTAGAGTAAGTCAAATCCTCAGCATCAAAGGAATCAGGATGAGGTGGAAGAGTCATTCTCTTTATTTGAGGCACTGTCCCAACTCTGAAAGCTAATTTTAGTACTGTTTGATTATCACAGGTTTACTGAGGCATATGGGGCCACTTTGGTTTATAATTCAGACTGTGGTCACTAAATCTTGATAACAGATACCCAGATTTTACTTGGTGCATCCATATCCATTTAAGCCTATCCATTCAACAGACAGTGGCAACTGTCTACTATCCAAGGCCAGAGCTGACTGGAGGCAGCAGTCATCAGGTATTCATGAAGGTTGTTTCTGTCACACTATGCCCCACAGCTTCTAATTTTGTTATGAAGATGGAGAATGCCCTCATCCCAGTGGCTTGATGGTCTGGATTCACCCACAGCAATACCAGAGCTGTCCACTCAGGCTGGAGCACTAAATGTCACAGTCCCCACCCACACAGTCATATCATACATGAGGCAGAGCTCCAAGGCATTTTTATTTGGTTTAACATCCCCTCATGGGTAGTTGACATGTGCAACTGCCTAACTTTGAGGGGCCAGAATACCTCCCCTGAGACATGCATCGGTCCACTCATGAGTGGGTAAAATCATTGGCTTGTCAGTGCCAAGGTGAATGTTTCTGATCATATGCTGTAACCAGTAAACCCTCGAGGGCAAAATGTTAGCATTGCAGCTACTAGAACATCACTTCAGGATAGGCAAGTCCCTCACACTTCCCTGGCAACTCCTTCAGTACCTGGGATCCCATAATCGGTTATGATTGTCCTGTCAGAGGGCTCTAGTCCTCTGTGCAGTGGAGCTTACATCATAGGTACATTCTTGAAGCAGGTAATGGAAACAGCTAGACCCCTGTGAAGTGGCCTCTAACAGCAGAATTTTTCTTTGTGGCGATTCTTTCCATATTAGGCCCATTACTGAACATGATGCCTCATTCAGTATGTACCTTGCTGTGCACCTAAACCAGCTGTAGAGATCTCAGCACTTCCTCCCCAAAAAATCTGTCTCAGTATCTTTAACTACTCTGATAGATTTGATAGACTAAAAGTCCTGTTCCCTTTATCCTGTATCATACAAACTCTTAAGGGCTGATTTGTGCTTAGCTTTCTTTGCTGTGAATGACCCAGCACCTTGAACTCCTTCACCTAAATAGAACCAGTGGTAAAGCAAATACCTGCTTTAGAGACCTAAACCTGTACTACCACATCAGTGACAACAGATGGTGGGGAAGACCCCCTAAACCAGTGTATCCACCATTTTTGGAATTGACTACCCTTACCTGTCAAGTAGAGTTCTTTCCCAGCAACCTTTAAAACCAGTATGGATGGTTTGACATCTAGAAGGTAAACTGCAGGACTCTGTGTAGGTGACAGGTCTGTGTTTCCTGTTCAAGATTATCACCTTTACATCTTCCTGAGGTGATCATGTGCAGCAATATTGAAAATAAAATTTTCAACAGAGATATTTGGAAGAAGCCAACTTATGGGGGACATTGCTAGTCTTTCAACAGTACTGGGTGATGTGGGTGAAATTCTCAATGGTATCCTTGGATCATAAGCTTATTAAGAAGCTATGAATCGAATTGTTGGGTACCAAATTTTACAATGGTAATTACAGTCATTAAGTCATTACATCTGAGTGACGCCTCCAGGTGCATCTGCAGTTAACTCCTACTGATCCCTCTAGGCATCAAATATTGCTTGCTCATATTTGCATCAATAATTCCAAAGCCATGCTATGTACAAGGTTTTAAAAGATTTCATCTTAAAGTTTACACAACGGTAAACTCAACTGCATTAATATTTGACCTTCACCTAGTGGAGATAAAGATATATTAGCTGTTGCTTTTTTTATATTAATTTATATAGATGTAATTTTCACATTTTTCGAAACATCTCAGCAACCAGGTGACACGGACAGAACTCCTTAATCTCATATGAAAGTTCTCAGCTAGATGAAGAAAATTTTGTTGACAGTATATGTGTAACTTGAATGGTTGCTGAGATATGCTTGTGATATTTTGTAAACAACTTACAATATCTCCTACTATATAACAATATAATATCAACAATAATATATCAACTTACAGTAATAGTTATTGTGTTTACTGTGACTTATAAAATTCTGTTTAACACCTAGAACCTAAAGAATACTGCCAGTATAAAAATAGTTTGTGCTGAAGGGTTTGCCATTTATACTTCTTTCATAACCCCTGTGGTTCCAGAGATATGAACAATTGTTTGAAATGTGAGTACATAATTTGATTCTGTCAAAAGACTTAGGCTCCGCCTATTGGAAGTCACAGTGCAAACTTCCTGAGCTCCATTGGAGTGAATCAGTTAAGCAGCCCTGGAAAAAGTTTCCACCTTCACAGAATCCTGCGGTTCACATTCTACAGAAAAAATTGAGGGTTATGGACCATTTCAGAAAGTAGGACTATGAACCTAATTCTTGGGTACAGAATCTTACAGTGGGCACTACAGTCATTAAGGCAGCTCTGGAAAAAGTTTCCACTTTCACAAGAGTCCTGCAGTTCACCTTCTAGAAAAAACACGTGGGCTATGGACCATTTCAGGAAGCAGATAATTGTGTCCTCCAGCTTTGCACTGAGAATTCTTAGATACCAAATGCATGCTGAGTTTCTGATTTACCATTTTTGGCGAGAGGTCCAGGATGCTGGGAAAGGTGTTAGACATAAATTTCAAAGAAAAACTTTCTACTGTGGCATCTACATGTACCATGGGTAATCTCACCGTGCTGCATAGAGGGCAAGAGGTGCAGGAGACACTGTAGGACATCATGCCTGGCTTCACTTTACTGACTTTGTAGAGAATTTTAGGATGGCTTTCCTTAATGCCCCTTTGTGTGCTTTCCAGCCTGTTTGGACCACTAGTGTTAAAGAAAAGATAGGGGAAAGATCCTTGCAGCTGTTGGTGTCATATTTATGATTCCCTATTGCCCTTTCTCAGAGATGCAAAGGAGTCTGAATCATATGTGATTCAAACATGACCAACAGCCAGGGAAAGAAAACAAAGCTGATTTTATGGTGGTTTTCATGTTGCTCATCAATGTGATGGTACTAATTCCTCCCAAATCAGGGGTTCTGCAGTCCCCAGTCTGAGGAACAGCATCAAGCTCCCTGAAGCTCTGCCAAAGTGCTCCACTCTGGAGGTATTCTCTGGCCATCTGACCTTCTATCTGCCAGTGTAGGATGCTATGTCATCCCCAAGGTATTTAGTTGTCTCTAGTCTGGAGCTTGCATTTGTTGTTATTTTCACAGAAACTTGGAGGTGCACTAATTATTCTACTGCTGCTGACCCCTGGGGGCCATTGTCATCTTTTTTTCTATTAGATTGAAGTGAGGCCTTGTCTTAGTGTTCCTTCCTGCAAACTCTTGTTGTTGTTCATAATTCCCGAAGCCCACTTCCTCCTCTTGCTCTACTGGCACTCAAGATGGTTTGGAAGAAGTACAGAGTGGGCAGGAAGGAGTTTTTCTTTGCCACTTTGGGCCTTGAATCTCAGATTATGGAGGTTCTCACCTTCGTGCTGATGATTGCAATGTTTGTGCAACCTCACCTTAGTAGATATTTGTTGCCCGCTTTGGATTCCTTGGCTAAGGCTACAGGAATGGGCACAAGTTTGTGTTGTTTGGCTTGTTTGCATTCATTCATCCCCCCCCCCACCATGACAGTCTTTACATCATGGTTGATGGCAAAAAGATACACTAAGCCTGTCTAGTCAGTTACCTCCTCTTATCCTGTTTCCATATGTCCCATACACTGTTGAATGCCTGTCTGGATATCTTCTCTGCTACCTATTGTGTAGTCTGTTCCCTGAGCCTACATCCCACTCTGTAAAGGAATTTGAAATCCAAGTACTGGTTAGTGTATGCATTCTGCTGCCCATGATATCCCTTCTTACTCTGTCTTTCCTGTTAAGGATTATCCCCTTCACATCTCCCTGACACGATTGTGTGCAACAATGTCATATCCCCTGCCCCCATCACTTCTACTATCAAATGAGAATAGCTCCACCTCCTTTAGTGTCTGGTAATTGTCCTGTCCCTTTCAGATTCCATATCTTTCAGATAGGTTGCTGAATGAATTCCAGATGAAACCCATGTCTCCTTTTCTTTTATGGCCTCCAAAACTAAATGCAGTGCATGTTTTTTTTTTTCTGGCCGGGCCCTGTAAAGTGGAGTTATTACCTCTTTCTTCTGGAGTGTACCCACCGAGGATACCCCCTCCTACATTCTGTCTGTCATTGCTGCCTCTCCTGTCTCACTATATTCCACTTGGTCAAATACAGGTGAGATCAGTGCCTAATTTACTTTTTCCTGCTGTGTTGTCATCATTTACATGCCCACCAGGTGATACTTCAGACAGTGTTTCTAGTGGCCCAAGTGTAGTACGTTGCATTTGTTTGCACTGCACCAGTTGCCTCATTTCTGCCCACTTGTTTAGCCTTTCCAAATGCTTTTCTAGATTCTTCCTCTGCCTCCATCAGTGAAGAGGTTGATCCTCTTCACCTTTTCCGCTGATATGTCTGAAATGAACAGATTGAAGAGTACTGAACTCAGTCTAGACCATCGTGGTACTCCAGTCACTCTCCCAACTCCTTATATTGTTAACTCTGACATAATCCTCAATGTCCTATCATTCGTCTACATAGCAATCCCATTCCACATTCATAGTCCCACCCCAATCCTTTCAATTATCTTAGTACACTCCTATGTGTGACAGAATCAATGGTATTGTGGAAGTCAAGGTAGGTAACAGCATTATTCTTTTAATGTCTGTGTAATAACCTCATCATAAAACTGTCACATTTGACAGATAGAGCCTTCTGGCCATGAACCTGAATTGGTTGTTATCCAAGAGATTGCTGTTTTCTAGAAATACTGCCTGCCTTTTGCTATAGATTCTCTATCCATGTATTTCTCTGCCACTGAGGTTAAACTAATAGCCCTGGAATGTTCTTACCCATTCCCAGCACAGTTGCTTTTTTCCACTCTTCAGGCAATTCTGCAGTATCCAGTTATCTGCGGAAGATACCTGCTAGAAGAAGTTGCAGCATACTTCTCAGATTTCTGAGGACTCCTTGAAGTAACCCATCTGATCCTATCCAAGGTCATCCAATTTTCTCTTCAGCCTCCCCTATGTTTATTCCAGAGTTTCTCCATTGTTTTCCATATTCTGCCCTGCCTTCCTTCTAGTATGGCACCCTTCCCCTGCTTTACTTTGAGGACTGAAGCACAGTATACATTCAGTACCTCTGCTTTTTCCCAGTCTTCTGTGCTTTCTCTCTCATCTTTTCTTACCTGGCCAAGTCTGTCCTTTCCTTCTTTTTTACTCTTTACCTAAAATGCCTGTGTTTTATTTTCTTGATCCGTTCTGTCAAGTCCTTTTCAGCTTTCACACTTGCTGCCCATACAATCTTTATTGCCATTATGTTAGCTTCCTTGTACTGTGCTTCCTCCTCCTCCTCTTCCCTTCCACCTGTTGTCGGCCTGGCTTTTGCCTTAATTGCTAGACTTGTATTCCTTTGTAGCTAAATTGGCCTCCTCCTGTTTGCATTTCTTCATCAAACTCTTGTTATAGACCCAAGTACTCAGTCTGTAACTTGTTTACTCCTTCAGTTTGCTCCCAGTTACCTAACTTGTCCATGGGTTTCTCCCCATCACAGTGCAGTACATTCTTTTAAAACCCACACCATTGTTTTTGTCTTTGTATTCTCGTGCTTCCACCATGCTGTGAACCACACAGTAGCATGGTCACTGTTATCTAATGGTGCCTAGAATAATGCCCATCTATAACCCCTTCTGTACTAGTTAGGATCATGTCCAGAAGTTTATGCTTACTGGTACATTCATGTACCATTTGGTAGAAGCCATAATAGTCTAAGACCTGAGTCAGTTCACACTCCTCCTCTATCCTGGCTCTCAGAATCTCCCATTCTGCTTCTAACAGATTCAGATCTTCAATGAGTATTACCCTATCCCTCCTACCCCCGTTCATTTTATTCTCACTTCCAGTCTGTCACCCTTTCCCCTTGATGTGGGTGGAAAATGATATACTGTTTCAGTCCACCAGCTCTACCATTTCTTCTGCCTTAACTTCTCGAACAGTGAATCTAGCTTCCCATCCTGTCCACTCTGTTCACCTTTTTTATTGGTTTGGTGTTCTTCCCTCCCCTCTTTGAACTCACATTCGCTGTCCTGTTATATGAATATTGCTACTCCAACTCACTTTCTTCATTCTTTGTCATTCCTAAACAATCTGTACACAGACACCATTTACAATTAGATAGTTTGGCTCATGGGTTTAAGATGATGTTTTGATAGCCCTAGATGCAGCAGCAGTTCTGCATTTGATTGCCATAGATTCTATTTGCCTGCTGTCTGACTGAGCAAGTCGCTTAACCAGAAACTGCTCCTTAGTCAGATCGAAAAGGGACTTTGTGTCCAGTGGGCTTAACCAGTTAGAAAATGTTATTGTTGTTTATTATTCTTAATAGTAGCAGTGTTAGTGTTTATCATCATCATCCGTTATTGTCATTGGCCATGTTTCTGTGAAGTTATCAATGTCTGCCCTCCCCTCCTGCATCATTGTTTACAGTTCCCTCTCATCATACCCAGAATTTTAGTATTGCTGAGTAATATTACTCAGCCTCATCCTTAATCTCACCCTTCTTTGTTGCTCTGCTGTGTTCTCTCTCTCTTTGCCTTCTGTGTGCTTTTGAATATTTACTTCTGTGACCTCCCATCTCCACTTCCATCTTGTAATAAAAGGTATGATATTTGAAATGTATCTTTTTGTCCAAGCATTAAATACTACTACCCCTTCTGGACTAAGATGGTGCCTGTCCCTTTTATAGAGCTAATCTCTGTGCCAGGTTCTCCTACTCCTATCTCACCATGCCTTTCTGTCTTGTTCACTGCTGCAGCTAACCCTATACTCCTTAATTCTCTGTTTCTTCAGCATACTGGCTGCCAGTATGCACAACACTGCTACCTCTACTCTTTGCTTACATGATGGCTGAGAGAGCACTCCACATTGGCTTGCTTTTGCAGATCTTCAAAGAAATGTTTTTTTATTTGAACTTCTTTCAATGACAGTTGAGCAAACCAGTCTGAGATTTCTTTTAATGAGTTGGTTGTAGTTCATCCCCTACCTGATTTTCTTTTGTCATCCTACATCTGTAGTTTCATTGGTGAAAGTACTGTTTTCCGTTATTATTGATCAAACTTAGTTTCACTCACTATTTTCATATTTACCTATTATTGTTCCTGTTTATTTTTTATATATGTTTTATGTTGTGTTTAACATTGTAATTCCTGTGAAAAGAATCTAAATAAAACTGGAGTTGAATCCCTTCAGTCTTCGTAGCTTAACTATTTTAGAACTGTTTGAAAGACAGGACAGATAAAGATCTTCTGCCTGAGACTGCCTTTAGAAAATTCCAGATCTTCAAAAGCATTTCTGCAAGCAAGCCTACCTTCCCTTTCTCCCTGCAAAAGGATTTTATTATGAGTGGTGCTGTCAGTACTCTTGGTTGTTCTTTCTCGCATGGTAGTTTTGTCTGTGGCAGAGGACTGAGGGAGAGTGGGTTAATCTTTCAGAGATTCTTCTGTTGGTAAGAATTTGAGGGAATAGGTCTATCAAGCAGTTGCTGAAGACCTGTTGGGCTTTCTGTTCTGGTAGGGTGTTCAAAAGCTGAAAATCTTCTGGCTGAGATTGTCTTGAAGATCTGGAGTTGTATCAGGAATGATAACCTTTCTAGAGGTTCATATCGTGCTGCCGTACAAACTTGTATGACCTGTCCTATTGAAAGACATACCTTTTTCTTTCTTGCATGCAAGAAATGATATAAGATATTTGATTTTTCTGGCAAGAGTCAGAGGTTTGTATTATTGTATGGATAAGCACCACATAATAGTCCTTTAACTGCATTCAGAGAAGAAAAACCTTTTTATGCCTTACATTATACTTTAATTCTTGTTTTATGCATAGCTCAGTATGTTTTTATTTATGTTTTTTAGTTCTTCTGGTGGTTCAGACAGATTCAGCCGGATCCTAAAACACATCCTTACACAAAGGAGGTAAGAAGACATTTTGGTTTTGCTCAGTAAAAGTTTGAAAAAAATATTTAATTGATTTTGCAATTTTCATTAAAGTGGTTTCACACAATATCATTTCTTTGAGCAAATATTGTGCAACTCACTTCCCTCCCATGACATCTGATATAGCTAATTGTGAAAATGAAGAGGTTGCATGAAATGCTGTAATAGATGTTCAATGTAAGATAAGCTCTGAAAGAATGCATTATATGAATGTGAAATAGCCATACATGGCAAGCCTTTTCTATTTTTCAGCATTTGGAAGTTCTTGGCATGTGGATGTAATCTCATGTTGTAGTCATTGCAGGAAGCTTGGCTGCAATAGTGTACTGCATACTGTGCTAGGTTTTTTTTTTACACCTGAAGTGATTGATTGGTTTGTTCTGCTTCACTAGTTTGGTTGCTTCTTGGGCATCATTCTTTGCATGAGTAATCTTAAACATTCCTTGTATCTTCACTATTGTAGAGATTTGTTTATGGTTGTGTACAGTTTCAAATGATATCCCAAAGGAAAGTTATCAAAATGTGTTCTTGTGAGCTTTATATTCTTACACAAGGCTTCCACCTTCAGTGTCTGTTGTTTAGAAGAGAATCAGAATGTTGACAGCTGTTAATTGTGTGCTGCGTGTAAGGGACAATACAGAAAATGGAAAAAAAGTTTATTGTTTCTTGGTCATCTGCACAGTATTACTATCTTAGTATCAGTTTAATTGGATAGTATTATTTTGTCATTGGTTATAGCACAAGATGGTCTGATTTGAGACAACCATACTGTTGGGATGTGATTTGCTGACATAATGCATATTTTCTGTGCACAGCCTAAGTAAGCTAAAGTAGGTGATTTGTTTCTGCTTTCACTTATTAGCAGTTTGGGAGACTTAGCTTCTTAGTCTGTCTGTGGAACCAGTGTTAGCATTTGTGTTTTACTGAATTTGATTTGTTCCTATTGTAAACTGCTAAAAAAAAGCCCTTTTGCGGCACATTCAAATCTTATTCTTGACAAACAGTTTCCCTTGCCTTAATTAGGGGTCAGTAATATCAGTTTTGCTCAGTCATTTGTATAAGATAGTTAAGACATCATAAGTTTGTAAATCATCTTCAAAAAAACTTCTAATAACCTTTTGTTTTCTATAGATATCCTGGATAGCAGCAACACTTCACTTATTAAAAAAGTAAAAATACTTAACTGGTCTGTTTATGGAGTGTTGCAGTATAACTGATCTCTGTTGTTCATTGAAAGATTTCTTCAGCTGCCAATTCTTTGATTCACTTAAGGTTTTATGTGTTTTATAGCATTTACCTGACTTCATCAAGACACATTCTCATGATTTCCCACGTACTAACTTGCAACTAAAGTCCCGAAGTCTCACTTCATATGCCATTATTTTTCTCTTCTTTTATTGCCTGTTTTGGCAACTTTTCCATTTCTGGGACCAAATAATACATTTTCTTTCAGTCTACTCGCACCACATTTCCCTTTTTTTCTAAGATAACTTACCAGCCTTTTTGCTGCAAAATTTTAATGTATATTCATTTTTTTGACTTCTTTTTATCTGTTCTTTTCTTTTTACTTTTATGTAAAACTGTTATCTGCCCATAATTTTTCAGTAATAGTTTACTCAGAAAGACAAAGTACAAAAAGATATGTTCTACTGTGTATGTTTTTATACAACCATTTGCTGAAAACAGTGTTCATCATATTGGTCATTGCTACATCAGCCTAAGCTATATGGGTTATATCCTGGCAAGGAAATAACAGCTGACCAGCTTCCAAAGCATCAGGGCACATTCCACATGCCCAAACTGTCAGGCAGCTCGAGCTGAGGTGACTAAAAGACAAGCTTGGGTGCCAAGCCCTTCAGAGCTTTACTGCCACTAAAAAGTACACACCTCTAAAGGCCTTTGGAGATAGATGGTCGATTTGGTGCTGTTTCTTTGCTTTACAAATAAGTTCCCTTTGGGGAAAAAACGTCCATTTTCTAAATATTTTTGTTTTATCACTTTCCTCGTTAGGAATATTAGTTTAAAGCTAGGAGGTTTGTATTTTAATGGACTGTCACGAAACTTTATCAAATCTTTAAATTGTAGTTCACTTCAGTTTAAAAGTTGTGTATAGTAACTGAAAGCAATTTTCTCTGTGAAGAAAGTGTTTATTTTACTTGTGGGGGCTGGCAAAGTGTTTTAAAATGCTTTTTAGTGCATTTTTTTGTGAAAAAAGTAACTTTTAAAGAATTGCAGCTTTACAAGCATTTACTGCTTGTCTTCCTGGAAAAGAGGTACCATTTTTGTCTTGACCATGGAATAACCTACCGGTCCCACAGTTGGTCTTTTTTTCCAGCCACAAAAAGAAAAGGCTAAACAGAGAGCCTTTGCCACCACAGCAGGCTAACAGTTTACCTCAGATGCAGGTGGGTGACTTTGCTGTGGCCATTTGTTGTTACTCAGACCACTCATCTTTTTTCCTGGATCCCTCTGATGTTGCACCTACAGCCACTATAGACCAGGAGTTAGCCATGTCCTCTGTGGCTGTTGGCTTCCCCTCAATGAACAAGGGAGAGGCACTCTTGCCAGTCCAGGGAAAGAGAAGGGTTTCCCTGTTGTGTCAAATGCCATGCCCATCCAGAAATGTCATTGGTTAGCAATCCGACTACCGGAATACCTAAAAAACGCAAAGAAAAAGACAGAGACAGACCGTTGAGGTCCAAAACTGACGACGACGCTTCTCCTAAGCCAGTCGCCAGTTCGCCGGTACTCAGTGAGGAGCTTTCACAGCCCCTGATACCCGCTACTTCTGATTTGCAGGCCTCTACTGAGACCCATTCAGAGTCCGGTATGCCACGAGATGCTTCAATTATGGAACCTGCAGATGTCTCTACCTTAGATGGGTCCGGAGCCGCTGTGCATGCACCGGCTTCTGAGGGTGTTTTCAGACCTACAGATTTGTATATTAGACCGACGCCATCTTCAAAACTAAGGCCAAAATCTAAATCTGTGTCTAAAAAACTGACACCTGGGCCACATGTGCAGGCCCCCATGCCTAGAAAACAAATGATCAAAATGGCTGAAGATTTAATTAATCTGATCAGGGGCAGCCAACCCTCTCCTTCTAAGAGGCCTAGGCAAAACATTGATTATGAATCTTCTGAACAGGATTCTATTTCTTCTGACTCTTCTAATGAACAGGATTTGTCTATTCCTACTTATGAGGACTCTGATGTAGAAGATTCCGTTCCTTCTGCTTCTCCACCTGAGGATTTTTCTATTGGGGAAACTTTACATACCTTAAGGGAACATTTCCACTGAGAAAGCCAGGATTTCTCTGAATCTAAAAAGAGACTTAGGAATTTTCTTCTTCTTCCTCAGCATAGGCTTTTGGCTATACCTCCTGTTCTAGACATTGTTGATGTTTTTTCAGAATCTAGTATGACTCCTGATTCTCTGCCTCCGGCTCCTTGTAAGCCAGACAGATACTACAGGGTTCCTGACTCCCACAAATTCCTTTTCAAAAACCCTATTGCTGATCCTGACACCATTTCTCAAGGTCCCAAGGGCATTAAGGCCTCTACTGCTAAAAATCCTACCCCTTCTGATAGAGATTCCAGGGCGCTGGATAGATGGGTTAAGAAGGTTTACACATCTGCAACCTTGGCAATCAGGGCTTTAAACTGTCAATTTCATATGCTTAAATAGCAACAGCATATCATGGGACTACTTAAACAGAAAATGATGTTAATCTCTGACTGTGTGGAAAATAAAGATTTGCAGGATTTATTACATTCAGCTGAACAAGTTGGAAAACATACTTTGCAATGTAGTTTTGATTCCTTGGAGGCCTCTTGCAGGGCTGCTGTAACTGGATCTGTGCTAAGAAGGCATGCTTGGCTCAAAGAGCAAACTCTGCCTGACCATGTTAAAGCAAAATTGTTGGATGCTCCTTTACAACAGGACCATCTCTTTGGTAATAAGGCTGAAGAAGTGTTAAAAAAGATGGAGAATAAAGCTAAATTTATGCAAACTGTGAAAGATTTCTTACAAGTGCAACCTCCAAGATTTAGTAGGCACTGGCCTACTAAGAACTGGTCCTTTCCAGTCCCCTCGAGAGCTGCTCAAGTCAAATCCAGACATTCCAAAGGCTCCAGGTTTCAGTCACAAGGAACTTTTAGAACAAAACAATGGGGTGCCTCCACCTCCAAATCTGGAAACAACAAGGCACCTCCCTATGGTAAACAGTCTCAATGACTTCCCTCTACAATCAAAAAACAAGCAAGTTGGTCACAAGTACCCAAAACTGCACTGATAAACCAAAAAAAGGTACAAGCCAGATAGCCAGTCCCAGATGATTGTTTATTCCATAAATCCACGAACCAACACTGATAAATCACACTGCAAACCAAAGAACATTAACGTAGTATAAAATATCCTAACGTTTTCGTCGTATCACTTCATCAGACGAATACCACTGTCAAAATTGACTGTTTAAATAGAAGTTTAAAATGTTGACATCCAATGAAAATACAAAAACAATTAAAACCTTATTTAAATTGTGACGTGTTTAAAATATTTTGTTAAATGCTAAAAATATACCATATATGTGCGCATTTAAAAGAACTGAGAATATTATTCTAAAAACTGAATGTTCACTGTCAGGACCTGATTTTATAAATCAATAAAATCAATAAAATAATAAAGAATTGAATAATATGTAAATAAAAGTGTATCAAGTATGTGCAATAAAACAGCTCCATCTGTTGGTGAAAGTAAAAAGCATTCTTAGAACATGAATATACTTTTCCAATGTTTCCCTGAATTGTGATATGGATAACAAAAGTGAAAGCCATAACTGTTCAGTACTAAATCCTTAAAACATATTGTGAACAAATGTAATGTTAAAACATTTTTTAAAAACAATAAATAATATAAATAATATAGATACAAAGTAATAGTTTAGAAATATGAATAATATTGTATATGAGTGTATATGTGTATATTTTATAACTTAGGAGCCCTTAGTTTCAAAACGGGCTTTACAGATTCCATGTCATTAAGGCCTGGGGGATGACTGGCATCTAAAACCAGCTACCAGTACAATTCCCTATATTCTAAACGGGTCTCCCAAAGACCACCCCTAGGTTCTATGGGTACTACCTCAATAACAAAGAACTTAAAATTAGCTTTCTCACAGGTTAAAGTATGTTTAAATAAAGCATTATTGTTGTTCTTTTTCCTTATATCATAACCATGTTCATAAATTCTTTGTTTTAACCGTCTCTCAGTTTTGCCTACATAAAATGAATCACATGAGGCACATAAGGCTAAATATACCACCCCTGAGGTGTTACAGTTTGCAAACCCGTTTGTATTAATGTATTTGTTTCTACTTTTTATATGAAGGGTCTCAAGGTTCAATATATTACAACAGTAACCACAACTACCACACTTATGTGTCCCTTTCTTGTTGTTATCATATACATTGTATAAATACTTATGTGCACCCCCTTCCAAAATATTTTTTAAATTACGTCCTTTTTTATAAATCTACTGCAAAGGTCTCTCAAAAATAACTTCTAAATCTGAAATTTTTGCAAATCTAGACCATTCAGTGCTCATTACTTTTTTAATTACGTTGGTTTCACCCATATAAGTCATAGTAAAAGCAGACGAAAATTTCTGCTCTGTGTTAACATGTCCTGAGTTTACAATTTCCGTGTTAGTAGTGGGCAATCTTATGCCTAAAATGGGAGCAAATATATTGCTCCTACCATCCTTTACTTGTGCATAAATTTCTGTTAACATTTCATTTGGATAACCTCTAGTTTTAAACATATCTATAATGATTTCACTATCTTCTTCAAATTCCTTGTCCAAAGAGGTCATTCTACTTGCTCTAACTAGTTGACCTTTAAAGACCCCTCTCTTTTGGTGTAGTGGGTGGGCACTATTAAAATGTAAATAAGAGAAAAGGTTAATTTTCTGTGTATTCTGGACTTAACTCCATCTGTTGTTCTAACTAAATTAATGTCTAAATATACCAATTCATTGTCGTTTATTTGATGTGTGAACCTCAGAAAGTCAGTAGTTCCAGTAATGTATTCAAGGAACTCTACAAATTTAGTTTCTGAGTCATCCCAGAATAAACAAATATCATCCAAGAAGCGCCCATATAGATTCCAGCAATTGTAATATTCTGAGGAGAAAACATATTTTTTCTCCCAGTATAACATAACAATATTGGCATAAGTGGGCTTACAATGCCCCCATTGCCACACCCTTTAACTGCTTAAAATATTCACCTTGAAAGAATATAAAATTGTTTTTTAACACAAGGTCCATTAATACAAGACATGTTCGAAATGTTTTAAAAGGAATAGTGTGAATGTCTGCTAGAAATTCTTCAAACCAAACCAGACCTGTATTGTGAGTAATACAAGTGAATAAATCTATCACGTCAAGAGTAATGAAACTTTTTGTGTTGATCAATGAACTGTCAATACGTCTTAAAAAGTCCCAAGAATCTTTTAAAATAGACTTGTTTTCCAAAATAACTGATTTAAGTGTAGAATCTATGTATTTAGCCAAAGGTGCAGTCACTGAGCCTTCAGCCGAAACTATTGGTCTCAGTGGAGGATCAACTGAATCTTTATGCACCTTTGGAATACCAAAAATTGAAAGGACTTTTGGTTTTTCGACAGTCAAAAAATTATATGTACTTAAATCAATCAATCCTTCAAAAAGTAAATCGTTTAAACACACCTGTATTTTCCTGTAAGCTATGTGTATTTCATTCAATGACACCCTAGCATAAGTTTCTTCATCATTTAAAATATCCAACATTTTACCCTTGTATGTAATATAATCCATGAAAACAGCACCACCACCTTTATCCGGTTTCATTATTCTAATATTCTTGTTATCTCTACAGTCTTGTAAAATTTCCCTTTCTTCTATTGTAAGATTGGGGGTTACTCTACTGTGTTTTAAATGCTCCCTCAGTTCTTGTTCCACTAGGGTTTCAAAGTTTTTTAACTGAGGGTGTAAAGATGGATTAAAAGTGCTTTTTCTGGTCAAAGGGTTTTTTACATGTCTTTTTTCTTGGGCTGAAAAGAATATTTCCAATTTTTTTTGTCGAATAAACAACTTAAGGTCAACTAGTAAATTAAAAATATTAGTCTTAACCTTTGGTATGAAAGTGAAACCTTTTGAGAATAAAGCAAAGTGTCCCTTGCTAATCTCGGTATTGGTGTAATTAAAAATATTAAATCCTTGATAAGTACTATTACCATTCCTTAAAATTTCATTAGTAGAATTTACTTCCAATAATCTTTTTTCGTTGTTGTTGTTTGGTCCCATGTTTTCTGTCTGTGGGGACCATAATTGTACCTGTAATTCACTGGTTCCTTTCTCTTTAATCTCTCTGAACGTCTCAGGGAAGGGTGGTCCAAAGGGACCTGTCTATCTAGGTTTTCATGGTTGTCTTCGCCCTCCCATCTGTCCATATGATTGTCGTTGAAAGACATGTTCTGGGAATTGCTGTTTTCTTTGTATTCCCTAGGCCTTGGATAATGTATCTGTTTACTATATTCATTAACATCTCTATCTATCTTTTTTAACTTTCTCTCTTGTGTCTTTTTACATCTTGACTCAATGTTAGCTAACATATTAATGTATTTGTTTTTTTCTGTTTCAACCGAAAATAACAAATCATTCACTATTTTGTTGTTCACAGTTTCAACCTGATGAAAAACAACCTCCATTTCAAGCACATTATTCCATATAATGGCTCTCATAATCTCCATACCACATCTATCAAACGCTCTTAATAAATCTTTATGAAAATCAGATCCTTCTTTAACATTATTCGGGTATTTACATACCCGTAAACCTTTTGGAACTATATTTAAACTTAGACAATGTTTTAAATATGCATTGTCCATTTCGCAGTTCTTGTATTTATGCAGTAATATGTCCAATTTGTTTAACATCTTGGCATAAGAATCATTATCGCTGTGAGTAGTATTTTGTACTTTCGCAGAAAAGTCTATTTTAAAATCTAAAATGTTTTTAAAAAGTCTTTTTGTACCTGTTGGAAATGAATTGTTTAATTGTCCTTCTCCCTCAGCACTTTCGTTCATTGCTTCACCTGCATTCGCGTCAGAACCTGCAAAAGTGAGTGCAGGAAACCCATCCAGACTACCACGTCGAACCTGGCCACTCTGTGCTGCCCTGTTATCCTTTCTAAAGTCTTTGTTACCAATATTTGTTCCTTCCTTCGAAGCTGAACATTTTAAAAGTTCCTGGTTTCCAGGTAAACCGGATCCATTAGCAAGCACCATTAACGATTGGCTGAGGGGAGTGAGAAGGTTGACCAACTGAGATACTTGTCCAATGAGCTTTCGCAGTGAACATTCAGTTTTTAGAATAATATTCTCAGTTCTTTTAAATGCGCACATATATGGTATATTTTTAGCATTTAACAAAATATTTCAAACATGTCACAATTTAAATAAGGTTTTAATTGTTTTTGTATTTTCATTGGATGTCAACATTTTAAACTTCTATTTAAACAAGTCAATTTTGATTGTGGTATTCATCTGATGAAGTGATACGATGAAAACGTTAGGATATTTTATACTACGTTAATGTTCTTTGGTTTGCAGTGTGATTTATCAGTGTTGCTTCATGGATTTGCGGAATAAACAATCATCTGGGACTGGCTATCTGGCTTGTAAATTTTTTTGGCTCCCTCTACAATCACCAAGCACTTACCTTTTAGCTGCCCCTTTGGGGGAAAAACTGGCACTTCATGCACGAAACTGGCAACTTATTACCCAGGACAAATGGGTTTTAAATATAGTATCCCAGGGATACAGATTTCATTTCCACATGTTGCCAATCCCAAATAGATGGCCAGATCTTCCCCCAAATCAGTGGGCAGAGGCCCAGAAGCAAGTTCTGTCCCTCATGAACATGGGGGCTATTCAACCAGTGCCAAAAGAGGAAAAGGGACAAGGTTTCTATTCAAGACGTTTCCTGGTACCCAGAAAAGACAAATCATGGCGTCTAATTCTGGACTTATCCACTCTAAACACATTTCTGGACATTCCAAAATTCAAGATGCTGATTCTTCAACAGTTACTACCTATGCTAGGCAAAGATGCCTAGTTGGTAACTCTAGACTTAAAAGAGGCTTACCTGCATATCCCAATCAGGGAATATTGCAGAAGATACCTCCGCTTCAAAGCAGGCTACTTGCATTACCAGTTCTGTGCAATGCCCTTTGGCTTATCTACTGCGCCCAGGGTCTTCACAAAGTGCCTGGCTCCAGTAATTGCATTTTGCAGGCAAAGAAATATTCAAATATATCCATACGTGGACGATTGTCTAATTCAGCCAGAAAACAAGGACATTCTTCTAAAATATCTGACGTTTGTAAAAAGGGTTCTAACTTGTCTATGGTACACCATAAACGAAAAGAAATCACAACTGGTTCCCTCTCAAAAAATTACATTCCTGGGTGCAAGCTTGAATACAACTGCCAGAAAAGCAAATTCAATTGGTGACTTACTTCAAACAGGTGGCCACAAAAACCCTGCTATCTGCAAGACAAATTCTGCAAGCCTTGGAGTTCATGGCCTCCTGCATTTTTCTAATTCCATAAGCAAGACTGCATATGAGGAAACTTCAGTGATACTTAAAAAGTTTATGGAGTCAACATTGTCACAGCCTGGAAACAATGATTCCTATTATACCTTGCCTGCAACTAGAGTTCCTATGGTGGCCAGAGGCCTCCCACCAAAACAAGGGACTGCCATTCACTTCACTCCTTGCCGTCCAAACCCTAACTACAGACGTATCAGACTATGCTTGGGGGCTCATCTGGCGGGAAAGTGCATTCAGGGCAAATGGAGCCCAATTCAAATGCACTTACATGTCAGTCAGAAAGAGATGCTAGCTGTACAGAATGCACTGACAGCCTTCAAGGACTACCTTCATCCAGGACAACTAATGATAAAGACAGACAACACCACAGTTATATGGTACGTAAACATGCAGGGGGGGTACATATTCATACCCCCTTTGCAGACTAGCCATGGCATTGTGGAACACGGCCTTGACCTATCAAATACAACTCCAAGCTCAATTCCTCCCAGGAAAGCTAAATACTCTGGCAGACAAACCAAGCAGAAATCTTATGGATCCACACGAATGGAAACTGGAACCACAAGTTTTCAACATGTTGACACGCAAATGGGGGAGCCCAGACATAGTTCTGGGTTGAGGCAAAAAGATCTATCAGTTGGACAAATTCTACACAAGAATTCATCACAAAAAGCTTGGAAAGTGGATGCTCTATCATTCAGCTGGAAAAACCTATCAGTCTATGCTTTTCCCCCTCTGCCTCTGCTCTCCAAAGCTCTACTAAAAGTCAGACAGGACAAACCAAAAATTATTCTGATTGCTCCAGATTGGCCTCGTCAACACTGGTACTCACTCCTGCGCAATGTGCCACACCTTCCTCCATGGCATCTGCCTCAGACACCTTACCTACTGTCTCAGCAGAACTACCAAATCCTGCACACTCAGCTCCAAACTTTGAATCTTGCAGCATGGCTAATCAACTAATTTCACCCTTGGCATCCCTCAGCAAACCTGTGATGGATGTCATTTTGGAGGCTAGAAGGCCTAGTACTAGAAAATCTTATGCTGACAAATGGAAAAGATTCTCTGCCTGGAACCAGTCATAAGGAATAAGCACAGCAATGCCCAATATTCCTCAGGTTCTGCAATATTTAACTGAAATGCTTCACAAGGGCCTATCTTTTTCTTCCATAAAAATCCATGCCTCTGCCATTTCAGCTCATTACAACACAGAACCTCCCCTCTTCTCTCATCCTCTGATAAAGTAGTATCCCAGAGGGGCCAAAAATTTAAGACCTCCCACGAGAGCACCAACTCCTGCATGGGACCTCAATTTTGTTTTGAAAAACTAACTCTCCCTCCTTTTGAGCCAGCTGCTACTGCAGACCTAACATTTATCTCCTAGAAAACCGCTTTCCTTTTAGCAGTCACTTCAGCTAGAAGGATTTCAGAATTACAGGCTCTTATGGCAGTGGAGCCTTTCATTATTTTTCATCTGGACAGGGTGGCTCTCAGGACCAATCCATCTTTCATGCCTAAGGTGGTATCCAGTGTGGCTCTTAATCAGGCCATTCATCTGCCAACTTTCTTTCCCAATCCACAGAGCAAGGGTGAGCGGATTCTGCATTCATTGGATGTACACAGACAACTTAGATTCTACTTAAACAGGACAAAATCTCTAAGAAAATATGAACAACAACTATTGGTGGCATTTGCTGCAGGGGCAGAGGGAAAGGCTATTTCAAGCAGAATATTTCCAAATGGATAAGCCATTGTATTTGTTTCTGCTATATGCACCATGATAAACCTATCCCCAAGGAGATCAGATCTCATTCCACCAGGGCTGCATCTACTTCTGCAGCCTTTCTCAGAGGGGTTCCTACCAGAGACATTCTAGAAGCTGCTACCTGGAGCTCAGTTCATACGTTCACCAAACATTACCATTTACCTCTCTTCTCTAAATCCAGAGCTTGCTTTGCCACTGCTGTTATGCAGGGCCTTATAGCTGCTCCTAATGCTGTATAAATCCATCCTCCCAACCATAGCTTTGGGATTCTCCCCAAATGTAATGACTGCAACAGTGAAACACGGAGAACATAGTACAGTTGTGTACACTTACCATAAATGTAGATGTTCGAGTGTATTCACTATTGCAGTCCTGGTTACCCTCCCTCTAGCCCCCTGTTTTTCTCTTACTCTACCTCTCCTTTCTCTTACTATGCTTAAAAGCCTTTTAAGTGTATTTGCTTTTGTTTGGAGGTATATTTTTTGTGTTTTAATTTATATACAAAAATAATGCACCCGATAGTCCTCAACAAGAAATCCACTTTATTAGAACCAAACATCAGCAAAATCCATTAGTTGTTAAGCGCTTTCTTGTTCTTATGAAGTCATTGTCTATGATGAAAGCGCTTAACAACTAATGGGTTTTGCTGATGTTTGGTTCTAATAAAGTGGAGTTTTCGTTGATGGCTATCAGGTGCGTTATTTTTGGTTACTAGTGGATTTTGTGCATCCTGGAACTTATATATATATATATATATATATATATATATATATATATATATATATATATATATTTTTTTTTTTTTTTTTGGCTCCCCATTTGGGGGGGGGGGCACCTGACATCTGGGGCAAGAAAAACTGGATGTAATTTCATCGGCTGCATGTTTTATACCCCTGACGACCTGATGTCATGGAAGAAGGGACAGCAACTGACGCAGGACCCAAGACTTTGTTAATCAGGCCAACTGAGGGCATCCTGCCAGCAGATTACCCAAATGTAATGACTGCAACAGTGAATACACTCAAACATCTACATTTATGGTAAGTGTACACAACTGTACTTTTCTGATTCTCCCTGTGGGGTTTTCCCTTTCTGTGAGAGTATTGCTAGAATGTGCCAGTGTTTCCAGTGGGATAACAGTGAAGTTTCTCATTCCCTCAGAAACTACTATGAGTTGTTACAAATGGAATTTCCAGAACCTAAACACAGTCCTCCTATTCTCTCTGCTTTAAAGGATGGTGTGTGTGTGTGTGTGTGTTACTGCCTGCATTTTTACTGTCAGTCAGCCAGCTTCCCCTAAAAAGGCAGATAGGATGTATAAAGTTCCTCAGTCTTTTTAGGTTTTTATACACTATTCACACACCTGATTCAGCAGCTATAGCTTTAGTTGATCCCACTACTGATAAATACTTAGTTAATTCCAATCCTACTCTTTCTGATAAGCATGGGAAAATTATTGATAAATTAATGGAAAAAGCATATACTTCTCCAACTTTGATTTTTCAGAATTTTGAATTTTCAGGCTCATATGTTACTTTATGACTATTTGTGAAAGTATGAGGAATGCTTTATCTACAGTTTCTTCGTGTGAGGAAAAATTGGTATAAATAATGTAGTTTCTTTTGTTACACTCATTGTTTACAGTATATGTATGACTCTATTGATACTACTTCCAAGACTATGGCCACTGGTACTGGCTGCATTCTCAGAACCTTCCGGATTATTTATATTCCTCTTTGGATAGAGATTTAGTTTTTGGCTTCTCTGCCGCAGAGGTGATTAAAAAGTGTGATGAAAGGTGTAAGCTGATCCAGGAAATCTCTAAGATGTTTCATCCCTCCATTTCCATATTTTCCAAGGGGTTCTGTAACTCCTCATCCAGATTTGGCTAAAAGCAGAATAAACAGTCTTAACAAAATACATGTAAACAGACATTTAAGAAGTGGCAAGGGAGGTTCCTAAAAGAAGACTCGAACTTCCCAAATCCAAGGACAATCCAACAACTCTGAATTACTTCAAGAGGCCTTGTGACCCACTCCCACCCTAGCCCCTTTTTCCTTCCTTAACTTCTGAATCTCTGTTTTTCTCTTTGGCAACAGATATTTTCATACAAATGGGTTCTAAAGATCATACATCAAGACTAGAGATGGCAGAGGGAGGAAATTCCTCCTTTCCAGGAGGTCATTCCTCTTCCTCCAGATCAGACTCTTGTTTCCACTGGTTTTTCATCACATGCTGTGCCAAGGATTGATGGAACCAGTTCTTTCTTCACAGGCAGGGAAGGTTTTTGTTCAAAGATGTTCGTAGTGCCAAAGAAAGAAAATGCTTAGAGACCAGTTCCGGATCTTTCTTTCCCAAACCAAATTCAAAATGGTGTCACTTCACAATCTGTTACCTCTTCTTCTTCTGTCAGTTTTCCTGTTAACACTAGACATAAAAGATGTATATCATTGCATCCATATTCATTCAGACTTCAGGCATTTTGTAAGGTTCTGTGTGTCTGGATCACTTTATTAGTTCTGTCTGCCTTACCCGTTGGACTATCCAATGCACCAAGAGTGTTCACAAAGTGTCTTGCTCTAGTTATAGCTCTTGCAGGCTATAGGGTATCCACATTTTTCCATATTAAGATGATTTGCTTACTTTTGGAGAGTATTTCTTAAAGTGTCAGGAATCTCTCACTGACACTCTCTCTGTCTCCCTCCCCCCTCAATGTCTGTCTGTCTCTTTCCCTCTCTCTCTTAGTTGAGAGATTTCTTTCACAAGCTGAGATTCCAAGAGAACATTCAAAAGTCTTTCTTGACTTCTTCACACAGGATTGTGTTCCTGAGATGTCAACTGGGCACCTCAGTTAAGAGTTTTTCCTCTACATGAAAACAATATATATATATCTAGGTCTGTTTCTAAGATGTTCCACTAGGCTTCAGTCTCTGTGAGGGAATACTTCAAGATTTTGGATCTCATTGCTTCCTTGATTCTCATGATACCCATGACAAGATTCCACATGACAAAGATACAGTAGTATTTGAAGTCTCTTTGTTCCTAGCGCCATCACCCTTTGTCTTCTCAAATCTCAGTGCTCGGGTTTATCAGAAGAAAAATCAGTTGGTGGAGACAACAAGATATCCATAATTCCAGGACTTTCATTCTCCCTTCCTAATCCAAAGCAGTCAGTTACCACAGAAACCTTGCACCTTGTTTGGGGAGCAGGTTCAGGAGAAATAAATGTGCAGGATGTGTGAGACATCAAGGGTAGACACAAGCACATAAATATCAAAGAAGTGCTTGCTATGATCAAATCACTCCACTCTCTGAACCATCTTTTGTCCCCGGGACCTCTTCAGGTTGTTACAGACAATACTGCAGCCATGTGGTACATCATTGAAGGAGAGGGGGAACCAAGTCATATAAGCTTTGCAGACTAGCTGTATGAGCTTGAGATATAGATTCACAGAGTAATCTCACTGTACAGGTATCCTACATTGCATCAGAACAACATTATTAGATATATAAGCTGACCAGGAGTAGAGCAAACTCTCACAAATGGAAACTAGATCAATGGGTCTTCCAAGATTTGATCCATCTGTGGGGTTCCACAAGTAGACCTCTTTACCTCCTCTCTGAAAAATCAAGTGGCAAAATTCTGTTCCAAAACTCCAGGCAAGAAGGCCCAGAAGACAGATGCCTTTTCTTTTCCTTTCCTTGGAGAGGAATGTTCCTGGATGCTTTTCAGTCCTTTCCACTAATATTCAGGGTACTTCTGAAGATTCAGAATGAATCCCTCAGGATCATTGTGGTGACTCCCTTCTTGCCCAGCCAACTGTGATTCTCCCTTCTTTTGAAAATGGCCAGGAGCAATTAATACAAGTTTCCTTAATGACTGAGTCTTCTCAAATAAGAACAGGGATTTGAAACACCCAACAAAAAATCAACTTCAGTTGACTGCCTGGATGGTAGGGTGTTAATTCTTTTTAGGCATCTGTTTACTGGGGACTTGCAGCATAAACTAATGGAGGCAAGAAAACCTGCTACTAGAAAATCATATATTAACACATGGAAAAAGTTTTCTAGTTGGTGCCAGCAACATAACCAGCACCCATTCAGAGCTAGTTGTTCTCTGGTTTTACAATGTTTGTGTGAGTTACTATCCTATGGCCTTTCGTTATCCTCTGTCCAGGTTCATTTGTCAGCCATTTCAGCATATCTGCTTATGGGTCTGTCTCTTTCAATGCATTATCATGTCAAAATGTTTTTGAAAGGGGTTTTGTATCAGTGGCCTTCAAGTAACCAGTAGCCCCCTATATGGCGTCTTAATTTTGTGTTAGAGAAGCTAACGTTTGCTCCATTTGAACCAGCTAACCTGACTGACTTGAGTTTCTTAATGTGGAAAAGGTTTTACTGATTGATGTGATCTGTGCAAGAAGAGTATCTGAGTTATAAGTGCTTATGGTCTGTCAACCCTAACTCATTTTTCACAAGGACAAGTTTTCTTTTGAGAACTAATTTGTCTTTTATTTCTAAAGTGGTATCTGACTTTACTTTAAGCCAAACTATCCTTCTCCCTGATTTCTTTCCTGAACCTAAAAATGAGGAAGAAAGGATATTCCAAATATTGAATGTCCAGATACCTCAGATACTATCTTGACAGAACTAAGTCTTTCAGATTGTTGGAACGATTGTTCATTTCCTGTGAAGGTAAGAAGGGTCAACTTGTGTTAAAAAAACTATTTCCAAGTGGTTGTCTGAGGACATTACCTTCTGATATACTCCCCATAATAAAACTATACCAGACAGGGTCAAGGCCCATTGTTCCAGGGCCTTGGCTTCATGTATCGCTTTTTGGAAAGGGATGGATGCTAGAAGCTGCTACCTGGTCATCTTTACATAGTTTTACAAAGCACTATAAGTCTGATTCCTTCCCTAGGTTCAGGTGAGGCTTTGCTCGGACCATTTTCCAGGGGCTCCTGGACTCTTTTCCTTCCACCTCCCAAATTAAGTAATCCTAGGGTAATCTACCCATACATCTAAGGCTATTGCAGCAGTGATCAGTATGATGAACATTGTACAATTGTGTAAGTAGACTTACCATAACAGTAGATGTTGGAATGATCACTGTTGCAGTAGCTGCTACCCCCTCCATCCCACTTGTTTGCTGTTGTGTTTTTTTATGCCAGGGTGTGAACATTTATTTTTGTTGTTTCTAGCATTGTCCTTTCACTTCTCAGTCTCCCTCTGTCTCTGTTGGCAGGAAAGTTCTGAAGGCTTGGTACCCAAATTTGTCTTTTAATCAGTTCAGCTCAAGTTACCTGACAGTTTGGGCACGTGGAAGATGCCCTGAAGCTTTGGAAGCTGTCTGACTGCTATATCCTGTTAGGATATAACCCAAGTAGCAGTGATCATTCAGATATCTACTTTTATGGTAAATTTACTTATACAACTGTACTTTGTTTATGCACCTTTTATTTAATCTCAGATTTCATTTGACATTTTCCATGTATTACCCTCCATCCAAGTCTCATATTCCCACTTCACATGTTGTCTCTCTTATTATTATTGCTTCTCTTCTTTTGCTAGATGTTCCCATCCTTGGCTAAAATAATACTTTTTTTTTATAATCTACTCGTACCAGCATTTCCTTTTGTCTGTCTTACCTTACCATTCTTTTCCACAGCAACAATTCCCAAGCATATTCACCTCTGACTTTATTTCCCTTGTGCGTGTGTGTGTGTGTGTGTGTGTGTGTGTGTGTGTGTGTGTGTGTGTATATATATATATATATATATATGTGTATATATATATATATATATATATATATGTATATGTGTGTGTGTATATATGTTCATCTACTATTACCTCACCTTGATTCTTGATTTAATAATTTCCTCAAAAGGAGTGTATAATTGTACATTGTTAATTTTCCAAAGTGTATAAAAAGGGCCTAAAACTTGTTAGATTAATCATGACCAGTCGACCTTTTTCCTTTCCATAGAATGCACCCCTCTTAATGAGGTTTAATATAGCTCCTCATATTACTGCAAAAACACATGGTTTGTTTTCTCAAGTCCTTCTATATCAAGTGACCATTTTTTAATAAAAGGAAAAGCTTAGTGGTACTGAGTTAAATGGGAGGCAGCCCTCACCAGCTTCCATGTTTGGTATTTTGTCCCCTGAATCCCTTTACTTAATATCCTATAGCCTCACTGCTAATTTTGAATAACTGCAGAGCAATCTGTCTATGTAAGAGAATTTGAATTCTACAGTTATCCTGTACAAAAAAATGATATTATAAAGCTTCTCCAACTCTTCTCAAATGCCTGCGCTGCTCCATCTTAACTGCACATTACCAACATTTTAATGGTATTATGTAAGACTTCCTTACAAAGTTTTAATGTGTATTGTTTTTCTGCATCATTTTCTAGACTTCAGTGTACAGTTTTTATGCCCTAAGTGCATTCCTAGTCTTAATGTTATTTTAAGAAAATATTGTATTGCTTTCTGTATTTCCACCATTGATATACCTGCATTTTTCTTTATTTAATGACAGACCTACACTTCACAGGGATTAGCGATCCTAATCAGATATGAACATTTTCGCATCTTTAAAAGCTAATATGAGGTGATCTCCAGAAGTGGACATAACCAAGCAAATAATTTCTTTTGTTCTCATTCTCAGTTTTAGTTACAGGTTTAATGTATCCAATTATTTTTTAATAGCCAAAATAATCAGGCAGACTTATCCCTGGCACATGTTATTTTTGTCTGAGTTGCTCTGCCTATGCAGCTATTCACTATAGACCTTTACCCAAGCTTTATCCCATATACTGTCCTACAAGTTTAAAATACTGCATATAACTGACATATAGCAGTAATCTGTCTGTGGTCAATGTTTCTATAACCCTTTATTGATTTCAGAGTTGGTTATCCTTCCTTTTCCATCCCCTTAGCTATTTCACTTATTATTGCTCTTATTGTTAACACCAGCCTTTTTTACATATCTTCATTTTACTATTCCAAACACTTCATGTTCCATGACTTTTTTCTGTATGCCATTTGAAACCTACAGTATTTCTCTAGTTCCTTATCTTCTTCTTTCAGCTTTTTCCCGGTTAGGAGTTGCCACAGCAGATCACTGTCCGCTCATGATTGGCAGGTGAGTTTTACAGTGTCGAGTTGCTGGCACCCAACCTTCCACAGAAGGCACACACACACACGCACTCACACCTAGGGCCATTTTAGAGTGTCCAATCCACCTACAGCATGTCTTTGGGATGTGGGAGGAAACCGGAGCACCTGGAGGAAACCCACGCGACCACAGGGAGGACATGCAGACTCCGCACAGAAGGCACCCCAGCCGAGGATCAAACCGGAGAACCTCTTGCTGTGAGGCGGCAACGCTAACCGCTGCACCACTGTGGCCGCCCTTATACTTGGCCTTAATGACCCCCAGTTTCCATTTTTGTTCCCTTTTCTCCTTGTGAAATTCTTGATGGTATCACATATTTTGGTTATTTTTAAAACTACCAAGGTACCATTTATTTAACACCATACAAAACTGTCCATGTACTAGTCGTCTAATTCGTTATTAAACTCGTATGATAAATCATATACTACAGCATGCATTCCTTTTGTAACACTTTAAATCTTTTGATTTTTTTATACTTTTTTCACTGGTTTATTGAACACATTATCATTTTGTTTGTTCGCTTGTTTGTTAGCCAGTATAGAACAATGAACCTATAGAACAATGAACCACACAGAATTTTTACAGACTCTGCCGTGGAGCGCAGCCAGATTAAGTGACTTGCTCAGAGTCACAAGAGAGACAAATGGAGGTTGAGGAACACAAAGTCTGGATTATAGGCAGTTATGTGTTGGCGTAGTGCATTAATCTTCTCCATTAATTGTCAACTGCATTTGCAGTATCTGTCTTATTAAATTTACATGTAACACATTCAGTAGAATTTGTACCTAGTGTAGCTTCTTAGTTTTCATTGACTTCTGTTGTGACTTATTTGTGTAGTTTGTATTGTTACCTTCAATTTTGCAAACATTTCATAACTTTCTTTTTTCATTTTCGTACTCTGCAAAGTAGTAGTATGTTACCTTACATGATGTACCTTTTTTCTTCATCCATTTTTCATTCTTTCTGTGTTTTTGCTTTTAAAAAAATTCTGTATGTTCTGTGTTTTCCTGCATGTTTTCATGAAAAATAATATACTTATGGCGGGTCTATATTGTAATGTCGAAATTTCAAAAGAACAAACACTCTAATATCGACACGGAAATACCGAACCCTCAGAATGTTGAATGGCCAAAACAGCGATTTTTTTTTTCCCCCCAGGGAAAAAAATCGCTGGGCCAAAAAAAAAATAGACAAAATAAAGTGGGGGGCTTTGCCCACCACAGCCCCCAACACCCCCCTATTTGTATATACCAACTCCCGAGATCACACCACAGTGGAGGAAACTGCAAAGTCCCGATGATGGCCCAGCAATTTTTATTTCCCTGGAGGGAAAAAATCGCTGTTTTGGGCGTTCGACAGAATCTCTTCATTTTTTCCATGTCCATATAAGAGTGTTTGCTCTTTTGAAGTTTTGACATTACAATATAGACCCAATTTTTACACCTTACTTCTAGTGACATTGTTTCTTTCTTTTGAGTATCATGTTTATTTCCTTGTTTGAGTATCATGTTCTGACTTAATTTTCTGTTTAAAAGTCTACTACAGCCTATTCCAAACTTTATAAAAAGAAACATGATTCACTATGGTCTTTCTGTTAAAAGGACAGTCACCCCCTTCTTTTCTTTTTTCATTTCCAGAGTAAATCCATTTTTTCTTTTCCTCTGAACTCCTCCTCGGATATCCTTCCAACATTCATGATTAAAACTTAGTTGCCTAAAAAACTTAACTTCCAAGCAGTTAATCCTTCATCTCCCTACTTATTCAGTACAAAAAGCATAACTTGTTCATGGCTTACTTTTCCTTTCCAAAGTATAATTGATACTTTCTCACTTTTGCTTCCCTGGACTTAAGGTTTGGTAAGACTTTGATGATGATCCTACTTTCTTCTTTCTTCCAAAGAACAGATAGTCATCTGCCCAGATAACATTAATATTTAGCTTGATCTAGGGTTCCATTTTTCTGAAATAATTCAGTATGTTTTTGTCTTGTAAAGCAGCATAAACATTGCATGCACAAGCATTATTTATCCATAAGTCATAAGCTATTTCTGTGTCTGACTCAGCAGTTATACTATTCAACACTTTATTTTCTTAATCATTATTGCAACATTCATGCAGTTCTGTACTCATCAGACCCTAAATATCATAATGTTTCCCCTTCCTAAATGTATTTTGTTTGTTCCACCTTTTTCAGAATAATCTTATGGCCCTCTAAGCAAGCCAAGGCAACGCTTCAAAGTTTTAACCATGCAAGCACAGTATAGCCCTTCATTAACATCTTCCTTTTTATCAGTCTGTACACAGTAAACAGTAACCTGTCAATTTCTATCAAATCCTCAGTCATTGCTTCCTTTCCCATCTCTTGAAACAGTATTTCAAAAGGAATAATCTATTAAAAAAAACAGTCTAAACTGCCGTTAATGTGTGAAATATGGTTTTCAAGGTCTCATTTATAAATGACTGGTGCTTTGGCCATGATGTAGTTTTTCTCATAGAATGATTTGCTCAGTTTAGTTTACTGGTATTCGGTAGATTTATATGTGCATTTTTGTGTTACAAATGTCTTTTGTTCTGTATTTACTGTGTTTTTTTAAGGCAAAGTACTGCAGATATACTGAAATAGCAGTTATTTTCTTTAGCTGTGTACCCTCATTTTATTGGTGTGTATATCTGAATCAGCATGTTTAAGTAAGTGGGAGTGAAGCTCCCTAATCAGTTGTGCAGACCAAAAAAAAATGTATTTTATTTTGGGAGTTTTTTCCCATTATATGGGAAAACATTTGTTTTGATGTAGTTGAGCCTTTATATTTGCATTCTATTAATTGAAAGTATTAGCTATACTTATACTTTCCTTACATATTATAAACTGACATTTGTATTTCTTATTGCCTTCAGTTTCTCTTTTAGAGATGAGCATTATTTCATCTCTAACTTCTCTTTCTTGTCCATTGCCACACTTTTTATAATCAAACCAAGGCTTACTTTGGTTCACTTTTGTCATGTTGTAATTTTTTCTTCCCAATTTTCCTCCTTCCTGCAGTCTTCCCATTTCTTTTTATTTATTTTTTTTTAATTGTAAGATAAAATTACCTGACATTCCAGAACATTTTTTCTGGTTAACATGAACTTTCAGATGTGTTATACATTATGTAAACTCCTTCTCTACAGAGGGATAGCAAAAACTAAAACTGCACCACTCTTTGCCCCCCTCTGACTCTGTCCCCTTTGGGTCCTACATTGCTGACCCGACTGTGGTTTCCGGATTATCATTTCTGGCTCTGCTTTGAATTCAGCCACGCTTTCATCCCACTGTTCACATTCCAACAGGATCCATCCAGTTATTTATACAGTATAGTGGAGGGTGACTTTGATCCCTTTACTTAGACATTTGAAAGGGTTCATCATCATCTCTGTATTGACCATGGACATTGGTTGTGTTTTTAACTTCTCTATACGCAAGTAAGACAATGCATACGGTCTCCAAGTTAAATTACATAGATTGTTTTAATTATGATAGAGTTCAACAGTGTTTTCTGATGTCTTTTCAGTCTGGTCTCATCCTTTGGGTTATTTGGTCTGACCCAGATCCAGTGCTGGCCATACTCAGAATCTTCAGACGCAGTCCTCTGGCCCCTCTACCCATCAACCCTTACTGAAGCACCCTCTCCTCAGATCTTCATCAGTTGCTTCAGATCCATCCAAATCTCTTAAGTCTATGCCAGCAGATCTACATCAGGTCTCTTTTGCTACCATAGTGTTGGTATCGTGGACTAGAGGTCTGCCAATTTGTATCATTTGTTGACAGTTTTTGACTAGCTTTGTGTGATTTTGTTTTTCCTGTACCGGTAAGTAATATATTATCTAGTGTTTGGATTGTTAAGTATTAGTTATTAGTTAGTTAATAAGTTTATAGTTTGCGGTGTTCCAGCCTTTGTACCTTTTCCTTAAGTTTATGCTGCTTGTAATTAAATTGTGGTTGTGCTAAGTATTTTGAAGTAGTCTTTAATAATTATGTACAGTAGATATAAAAAGTTTACACACCCCTGTTAATATAAAATGAAATATAAAAAAATGAGACCACAATAAATCATTTCAAAACTTTTCCCACCTTTAATGTGACCCATAACCTGTACAGTTCAATTGAAAAACAAACAAATCTGTTAGGGAAAAAATATAAAAAATAAAAAACATACAGTAAGCTGGTTGCATAAGTGTGCACACCCTTAAACTAATACTTTGTTGAAGCATTTTTTTATTTAATTACAGCATTCAGTCTTCTTGGGTAGGAGTCTATCAGCATGGCACATCTTGACTTGCAATATTTGAACACTCTTCCTTGCAAAAGTTCCAAATATGTCAGATTTTGAGAGCATTTCTTGTGCACAGTCCTCTTCAGGACACCCCACAGATTTTCTATTGGATTTAAGTCTGGGCTCTGGCTGGGCCATTCCAAAACTTTAATTTTCTTCTGGTGAAGCCATTCTTTTGTTGATTTGGATGTATGCTTAGGGTCATTGTTATGCTGAAAGGTGAAGTTTCTCTTCATCTTCAGCTTTCTAGCAGACGCCTGAAGTTTTTGGGCCAAAAGCAACTGGTATTTGGAACTGTTCAGAATTCCCTCCACCTTGAATAAAGCCCCAGTTCCAGCTGAAGAAACCCAACCCCAAAGCATGATACTGCCACCACCATGCTTCACCATGGGGATGGTGTTGTTTTGGTGATGTGAACTGTGTTTGCGCCAAACATACCTTTTGGAATTGTGGCCAGAAAGTTCAACCTTGGTCTCCTCAGACCATAACACATTTTCCCACATGCTTTTGGGATACTTGAGATGTATTGTTTTGCTAATTTTAGCTGGCCTGGATGTTTTTCTGTGTAAGAAAAGGCTTTCGTCTTGCAACCCTACCCCATAGCCCAGACATATGGAAAATATGTCACATGTAGTACACAACCAGTACTTGCCAGAAATTCCTTCAGCTCCTTCAGTGTTACTGTTTTTGTCTTGTCTTTTCATCAGTTTTGGAGGCACGTCCAGTTTTTTGCAAAATCACTGTTGTCCCATATTTCCTCCACTTTTTGATGACTGCCTTCACTGTGTTCCATGGTATATCCAGTGCTGTAGAAATTTTTTTGTACCCTTCTCCTGACTGATACCTTTCAACAATGAGATCCCTTTGATGTTTTGTAAGCTCTCTGTGAACCACAGCTTTTGCTGTAGCAGGCAACTTAGTAAACGTCAGGAAAATCCTACTAGGACAGCTGAACTTATTTAGGGTTAATCAGAGTCTCTTTAATTGATGGCAGGTGTGTACCCAAGAAGACTGAATGCTGTAAATAATCAAAAGGTGCTTCAACAAAGTATTAGTTTAAGGCTGTGCATACGTATGCAACCAGCTTATTGTACGTTTTTTTTATTTTTTATATTTTTTTCCACAAACAGATTTGTTTTTTTGGGGTTTTTTTTCAATTGAATTGTACAGGTTATAGGTCACATTAAAGGTGGGAAAATTTTTGAAATGATTTATTGCAGTCTCATTTTTTTTTATATCACAAAAACCTGGCATTTTAACAGGGGTGTGTAAACTTTTTATATCTACTGTGTATATATATATATATATATATATATATATATATATATATATATATATGTGTGTGTGTGTGTGTATGTGTGTATATATATATATATATATATATATATATATATATATATATATATATATATATCTATATTCCTCTAGGTTTGCTAACATTTGATTGAACTGCACTTGACTGAAAATCAAATGTTTGAAAAAATTTGACTGAAACCCATATCACTGAAAACCCAGATGACTGAAACGGAAAACCCAGTTGACTGAAACACATTTCTCTGAACCATAAATCATTGAAAATATTCAACATAAAAAGACACAACATAAAATAGTGTTTTGCACGGGACAAGCCCCTCCTGCACCACCCTTATGGGGGGCTTTCTCCCCATACACACTTAATTACATATACTAACTCCATGTCTGCACAGCCAGTTGAGGAAAGAAAACACCATACACAGTGAATCAGAGCTGGTGCACAAGCTGTGATTTACTATGCATGGAATTTCTTTTCTCAAGTCCTTGTCCTGGCTGATTGCCATCCTCTTACACTGAAGCTTTCATACCAAAATCTCTCTTACCTCCTATGTTGATTTTGCTTATGCTTACATACTCTGTGTCCTACCACACATGACTGTCTACTTCTCGTTCCTCCCCCCCCCACCTCTACTTGCACTCCCATCTGTATATATCCTATCCACTTATCAGATGCACTCCTAACACTCTGCCTCAGATGTTCTTCGTGTTTCACTATTGCAGTCATCACACTTGGGTTATCTGCCTGTAGGTAGCCCTCAGTCGGCCCAAGTACCAGAGACTTAGTATTTTTGCGTCAGATGCTGTCGCTCCAGGACGCGTCAGGTGTATAAAAACAGGCAGCCGATGCCATTACACCAGTCTTTCTTGCCGAGGAGCCCGAAGCAGAAGCAGTTCGCAAGTGCCGGTCGGCCGCTACCTGAATTTCTGTTTACGAATTTAATAATCTTGAACTCTTCTAAAGCTAAGTACCCCATTGGGGATCCTTTTTTCTTGCTCTAACTGATGTCAGAAAAAGTTAATAATTGTCTTGCCTGTGGAAAGCAAATACCTCACAGAGATTATCATTCTTACTGTATCACCTGTTTAGGCCCAGACCACAACATCCCTCGCTGTCAGTTTTGTGCCTTATTTAATGCTCGAACCATTCGGCGTTGGGCTCTCTTTGTCGTTATGATGTAATGGCGTCGGCTGCCTGTTTTTATACCCCTGATGACCTGACATCAGTCCTGGAGCAACAGCATCCGACACAGAAATACTAAGTCTCTGGTATTCGGGCCTACTGAGGGCTACCTGCAGGCAGATAACCCAAGTGTGATGACTGCAAAGGTGAATACACTCGAACATCTAGATTTATGGTAAGTGTACACAACTGTACTTTCCTGCTTCCCAATCTTACCCAATAATTTCTGAGCTCTATACTTCAACTTGCTTTCTCTTTTATAATGTCCTCTTTTTTATGCCTCAAGCAATTAACTGTTCAACAAAACAATTCTTCAACAATACCATAGATGGTGTTTGTATATATACTGCAGGTGCCATATCTAAATAGACTATGTAACCTAACATATAAAACTGTTAGCAAGTCTGTATTGTGAAAAAGAAAAACGATAATACCAATGACTAAAGGATGAACTGTAACACATAGGGTCTATATTGTAACATCGAACGCTAAAAACAGCGAACGATGTTTCATCAACACATTTTCAGCGAAAGCTGAAAATGTCGAAACCACAGAACAGCGATTTCTTTCCTAGGGAAAGAAATAGCTGTTCCACCCCCACCCCCAAACAAAAACATTAAACACTTCCAAACACATACACACATACCCTAATCCTAATTATACCCCCCCAAAAACCAGTAAACAGCTAAATTCACATATGCACATAACCCAACCATACATTTAATGAAAAAAAAAAAGTAAACATTTTAAACCATATGCACTTACCTTATCCCGCACCCTAACCCTAAGGTCAGTAACTCTCGCACATTTACATAGAGTTCCAAACACATACACACTTACCTTAACCCTAATTCTAGCCCCCCAAAACAAAAGTAAACAGCTGAAAACACATACACACGTAACTCAACCATACATCTAACACAAAATATAAAACAGTAAACACTTTCATACATATGCACAAACTCATCTTTAAACCAGCAGAATGCCCCTCTCTTGCTAAATCTCTAACACCCTACACACCTACCTGTACCCTGAGATCCACAGGCCAAAACGTCCTGCATGTACACAAACCCATCCACCCAACCAGTAAACTACTACTATCCCACACTATAGCCAAACTATGGAACAATCTCCCCACACCACTACGTAATATACCTAACCACAACAATTTCAAATCCATGCTTCTCTCCCATCTCTCCTCCAAATGGTAATGTCCTTCACATGCTCCCACCTAAAACTCCCACACTACTAACTCCACACCTAAATCATCATTTCTTTGCCTACTTTAACTTAATTCAGAGATCTTGCTCAGAACACCTTTTCATAAATCTTTTGCATGCATGCCTCTGGCCTACCTTACTCATATTCTCAAACTTTCATTGTTTGTTTTTCTTATCCATTGTACCCATAATATTGTTTTCCTCTGTAATATTGTTAATTTGTCTCTATTTGTATGTATTTGTATGTCTGTTTGGGGCTTTTCCCCTCGGGTCTCCACTGAAAAAGGGTAATTCTTACCCAGCTGGACCAACCCGGTTAACAAATGCAAATAAATAGATAAATATGCACTTACCTTAACCCGCACCCTAACGCTAAGGTCAGTAACTGTTGCACAGTCACGCTCGGGAGCTATACCGGACAAGGGACCACGCTACACTTCAAAACACGGCAAAACAACGAAGCAGTCAAGTGACTTCTTTCCCAGGGAAAGAATTAGCTGAAAAGCCGCTTTGCTGTTTTGCCTGTTCACTCTACATGTGTAGACGAAAACGCATTCGACAAAATGCATTTTCGTTGTACTAATAGGAACCCAACACGAAAACCAATAAAAGAAAAAAGTAATAGTTCAGCCACCTGGGTTAAAGGCATGAAGTTCCAAGGCAAGTAGATGGTATGAAAACACAGGTTTATTGTAAAAGGACTGGTGCTTTCACAAATAGTGCTTCATCAGATCCTAAAACATACTTTAAAACATACAAGTATTTAAGAATATTCAAAATAGAAGACCAATCATAAATCACAGACAATTAATGATGCAAAGGTCGAGCCTTCAAGGCTGGTTTTAAAGGTATAGTAAAATTAAGTCCTGGTGGTCTATGTGCCTGTAAAACTGGTATCCATTTCAAATTCAGTAGCTCTGTTTTATTAAATATATCCCCACCCCTAGGACCATCATTAACAATTTCAACAACTGTAAATTTAAAGGAATGTCCCAAGTTAATTTTAATATGTTTTATAAAGGCCATTAATGCAATTCTCCCTCCTGATGTCACCTAGATGTTGTAACACGCGCTCTTTTAATCTTTTATTGGTCTTACGTATGTAGAATGAGTCACAGTCTACACATTTGGCCAAATATACTAAATTCTCTGATTTATAATCTGCATGCAACCTGAAAGTATAACATTGAGAAGTAACCAGATGAACAAATACATTATTGCAAGACATTGAACTACAAGCCTTGCAAGATCTGCAGGGAAAAGTGCCATATCTACTTTGCACATTACTTGATTTTCTAAAGGGTTTATAACAGAGTTTTAAGTGATAAGTTGTTTCTAAACATAGAACTGGGGGTATCCCCAACAATCTCTCTAATTTTATCATTTGAACGCAAAGTAGACCAGTTACGCTTAATGACATCACAGACTGTTTATCATTACTATTTTTAAGGAGAAACCACATCTAGGTTTATTCTGGGTATGAGAACAAAACTTAATGTGCTGTTAATGGAGGTATGGTTTACCTGAGGTGTCTCTCATTTTATTCACTTCTTCCAGTTGTCTATTGACATCAGTCATATGATAACCTCTATCAAGTTCTTCTGCTAATACACTAGTGGCTTGAATATAGTCAATATCACCAGTGTGAAGTCTGGACAGACATAAAAACTGTCCGTTGACAACATTATCAAAAATCTTCCTAGGATGCATGCTATTCCTAGAAAGGAGACTATTTTTCTGTACTCCTTTCTAAACATCAGAGAATCTGTACAGCCATCATCCCTAAGCACTAAGGTGGTGTCTAAAAAATCAATACATTCTCTAGAATAGTGCATAGTAAACTTAAAACATAAACTATTACTCTCTAAGTAGCTAACAAATTCATGCAACAATGATTGTGTCTCATTCCATAAAATAAAAATATCATCAACAAAATGCTTGTAATAAATAAGATGACTGCTATAAACATGATCAGAAATAACAACGTTGGTTTCCCAGTTAGCTAATACCAGATTGGCATAGCTGTTTTCCGCAGGGTGTGCCCATGGCAACACCCTGCTGCTGTAAATAGAAATTGCCATCAAATACAAAAACATAGTATCCAAGTATTAAGTCAAGTAAGGCACAGATCAATTCAATACGTTCATGCGTTAACTCATTCATCATATTCAAAAATGTATGTATAGATTCAACACCAAAAGCATTGGGTATAATAGTAAATTATTTATTGATGCCCAGAGTAACAAAGAGATGAAATGGATAGCAGTTTTCCAGGCACGTATACCACCAAGACTTAATTTTACTATACCTTTAAAACCAGCCTTGAAGCCTTGACCTTTGCATCATTAATTGTCTGTGATTTATGATTGGTCTTCTATTTTGAATATTCTTAAATATTTGTATGTTTTAAAGTATGTTTTAGGATCTGATGAAGCACTATTTGTGAAACGCTAATCCTTTTACAATAAACCTGTGTTTTTATACCATCTACTTGCCTTGGAACTTTATGCCTTTAACCCAGGTAGCTGAACTGTTACTTTTTTCTTTTATTGGTTTTTATGTTACAGTTCATCCTTTAGTCGTTGGTATTATCGTTTTTCTTTGTTTGATATTACCATGACCCATGGCTGAGGGCAATACTGTTGATTTGGACTATCAAGTTCTTGATAAACAACCACAACTCTGTCGCTTTGAACGCTTAGTGTGTTTTGAAAACAGTCCACTACTCAATGCAGCTTTTATTGACATAGAGCATACTCAAGAAAATGTCACTAGTATGGATACATTTGTTACCATTTTGAAGGATTTTGAAAACACTCTTTATAAGTTAAAAAGAGCACAGTGGCAACGTTTACATTTTGAAGCATGTTAGCACTATGGGGTAGTGCCTTGTGGACTTTGAGTGTTGCTTATGCCCAGTTATAGTGATACGTATCCAGAGTTATTGAGAAAGTGGCAGAGTTTAAATTTTCAGTTATCTGCGGTTGCTTAATGACTTTTTTGCACCAGCAGAGAAAGTTAATAAAGCAGCTAGACTACAAAAATAACTGTGCTCCATGTGATGCCCGTGCACTGGCCCAGCAATCAAGGTGCGTCAATCCTCACTACTAACACCAGTGAGGGGTGTCCATATAGGGAAAGGATAATAAATACACACAGTAAAGTACAATTTCCCTTAAGAGCACACAGAGATCACAGTCAAACTGGGGCTGGTTTCTCCCTTTCTCTCCAGGTCCCCAATAAGACTCCCCACTGGCACAGCTATAGGGTCCAGATGTCAGCTTAGTGGGCAGGCTAAAATCTCCAGCATCCTCTCTTTCCAACCAGTGCTTTGTGTCCCTGCCCTGCCCAAGTAGCTGACACACACACACACACACTTTGAGATAAGAGTTTATACAACCACACAGACACTCCTGGGGAAGGCTAGCACAGGTTCTCCAGCTGTGCCCCTTTTACCCAGACTATACAGTAGAAATCACTGCCACCACCCAGCTAATATTTATCAGCTACTCAACGACCCTTATGAAAGGGTGTCCAATTATACTGTGCAATATTATTCTCCAGATGGTAAGTGCGACTGAACAATCAAGACTTATTTGGAGTGACTTGGTACAGTATCGTTATATACATGCAATGTACTCTTAGATCTTAAATTATCTCTACACAAAACAGCCACAGTTGAAAGGTTTAAAAATATTTAATAATAAATAAAAAAACACAAGACAATACTTCTTACTACACAGTGCCAGTCAAGAGTTCAGAGATCACAGAGAAATACTTAAAATAATACAGTAGAAAAGTTCTGACATCAACACAGAAAAACACTTAATCTAATCTTCCTAATTCCTAGCTATTTCTAAGAGAAAACACAGTTCTAAAATCCTCCTTACATATAGACACAGGCAGAGTGGTGAGTTGGGTGTTCACAAGACAAATGCTCTCATTATTTCTGTCCTTAAATTGATAACACAGTATCACTGATTCATTTCAGATTGCATTCTTTCTGGCTCTCAGAGGTTAATAGCCCTTGATCTTGCACCTGGTCAGGAAGCCAGAACAATAAAATAAATTATATGTGCAAATTCTAACCATTAATTCTGGCTTCAAAACAGTAGGCAGAATGTCTTTATCTAGACATCTCGGCTCCAAGTTTTGACATCAAAGAATTGACTTATCAGCTTTGTTACAGCAGAGTGCACTGTTACATTTTTGCAGTTCCAAATTTAACACCATTTTTCCCATTTAAGAGGACAAGCCTGTGGCTTACATTAATATTTACAAATGACATAATTAATTTTATGTGGCTAGGCTGGCAGCCTTCACACATCCCCCCCCCCCACTCCCGGGAACTCAAGTTAGATTTTAAAGTGACTCTTGAGAAACATTGCTTGAGAGGGTTAGGTCTATCTGAGTATACCTTACCCCATTCCTCTGTCTTGAGAGCCCATCTGCGTTGGCATTGCTAATCCCACTGCGGTGCTGCACTGACATATATGCTTGCAACCCTAGGCGCCATCTTAGCAAGTTGGCATTTTGCTGGCTGGCTCTGTGTAACCATGTTAGGGGGTTGTGATCTGTCACTACAGTGAATTTTCTTCCATACAAATAAGGCTGAAGTTTCTGCAGTGCCCACACTATGGCTAGACATTCCTTTTCTACAGTTGCATAGCATTCCTCCCTGGGTTGGAGCCTACGACTGAGATAAACCACTGGGTGCTCTTCTCCCTCTGAAGAAATCTGGCTAAGTACAGCCCCCACCCCTTGGTTCAAAGCATCCACCTGCACAACAAATCTGTTGCTGTAATCTGGACTGGCTAACACAGGGGTCCTCCCAAAGCTTCCTTAAGCTCCTGGAATGCCTGCTCACATGCTGGGGTCCATACTAACTTATCTGGCCTGTTCTTCCTTGTCGGGTCTGTGAGGGGATTAGCTATGGTACTAAAACTGTGGACGAACTATCTGTAGTACCCTGCTTCCCATAATAATGTCCTCACTTGCTTTTTGGTAACAGGTGCAGGCCATGCCTGAATGGCTTCCAGTTTGGCAGGTTCTGGCCTGATCTTACCACTCCCCACTCTATCTCCCAGGTAGGAGACCTCTGCCATACCCACCTGACATTTGCTGGGCTTAATGGATAATCCTGCCCTCTGTAGTCTGCCCAGCACCTCCCTGACATGCTGAAGGTGCTCTTGCCAGGAATGGCTGTAGATGACAGCATTATTTAGGTAAGCAAGGGCAAACCTTTCTGCTCCTGTTAGGATATGATCTGCCAGCCTCTGGAAAGTTGCTGGGCCATTCTTCATCCCAAAGGGCATCTTTGTGAACTCATACCAGCCAAACGTAGTCACAAAGGCTGACTTCTCTCAAGCACTGAGAGTCAAGGGCACCTGCCAGTAACCCTTGGTAAGATCAATGGTGGTAAGATAATTAGCCCTACCCAGCTGCTTTTGAGCTTCGTCTGTCCTAGGCATGGGGGTAAGCATCTGACTCTGTGTGATTATTTAATTTTCTGTAGTCCACACAGAACCTAGTGCTGCCATCCTTCTTTGGCACCAGCACCACTATCGAGGCCCAGGGACTGTTGGACTCTTGAATCACCCCTAGTTCCAACATCTCCTGTATCTCCTCCCTCAGAGTCTGTTTGACTCTCCCAGGCACCCTATAAGGGGCCTGCCTAATAGGCCTTTGGAGTCCTGTATCCACCTTGTGCTGCACCAGGTGGGTGCACCCTTGTTTCCCAGTGAACATGTCCCCAAATTCCTATAACACTACTCGGATTTCTCGAACCTGGGTAGGAGATAGCTGCTGGGACATTGCTACCCCTTCCACTGACAGGTGTCAGTCCGAGCCTCACTGAGGAGATCAGTCACCAGATCTCCCTCAGACTCCTCCTGCAATCCACTGCAAATGCTCAGCACAAGGGCCTCCCTTTCATGGTAAGGTTTCATCATGTTAACATGGTACAATTTGTGCCCCTGCCTCCTGCTTAGCAGTTGCACCATGTAGTTAACATCACTTACCTTTTTTACCACCTTGTAGGGTCCCTCCCAAGCTGCTTGCAGCTTGTTGTGTCTGATAACAAACCGCTTTTACCGTAGTATAATTAAAACAGTCAATGTCAGACATTTTGGTCCAGATGTCAGCCTAATGGGCAAGCTAAAACCTGCAGCACCCTCTCTGTCCAACCAGTGCTTAGTGTCCCTGCCCAAGTAGCTGACACACACACACTTGAGATGAGAGTTTATACAACCACACAGATACTCCTGGGGAAGGCTGGCACAGGCTCTCTAGCTGTGCCCCTTTTACCCAGACTATATGGTAGAAATCACTGCCACCACCCAGCTAATATTTATCAGCTACTCAAAGGCCCTTATGAAAGAGTGTCCAATTATACTGTGCAATAGTATTATCCAAATGGTAAGTGTGACTGAACAGTCAAGACTTATTTGGAGTGACTTGGTACACTATCACTATATACATGCAATGCGCTCTTAGAGCTTAAATTATCTCTACACAAAACAGCCACAGTTGAAATGTTTAAAAATATTTAATAATAAATAAAAAAACACAACAAGACAATACTTCTTACTACACAGTGCTAGTGAAGAGTTCAGAGATCACAGAGAAATACTTAAAATAATACAGTAGAAAAGTTCTGACGTCAACACAGAAAAACACTTGGAAATAGCTAGGAATTAGGAAGATTAGACTAAGAGAAAACATGGTTCTAAAATCCTACTTACATATAGACACAGGCAGAGTGGTGAGTTGGGTGTTCTCAAGACAAATGCTCTAATGCTCTCATTCTTTCTGTCCTTAAATTGATAACACAGTACCACTGATTAATTTCAGATTACATCATTTCTTCCTGGTTCCCAGGATAGCAGACTCTCAGAGGTTAATAGCCTTTGATCTTGCAGCTGGTCAGGAAGCCAGAACAATACAAGAAATTATACATGCAAATACTTGCCATTAATCCTGGCCTCAAAACAATAGGCAGAATGCCTTTATCTAGACATCTCGGCTCCGAGTTTTGACATCAAAGAATTGACTTATCAGCTTTGTTACAGCAGAGTGCACTGTTGTTACATTTTTGCAGTTCCACATTTAACACAGTTTTTTCCCATTTAGGAGAACAAGCTTGTGGCTTATATTAATATTTACAAATTACAGAATTATCTACAAAATTCTAACTGGTTAGGCTGACAACCTTCACCTATCTTCACACTCCAATTATAAGGAAGCTGTATATGCTGATAAAATTGAGAATGTTTATATTAATATAACAGCATATGATGAACTACTTTCTATAATTACAAATAAAAAGCTAGAAAGAAATATTAATGATTTTAAAAAATGACATATATTTGTATGGCCACAGACCTTTAATAGAGCTTTGAGTGCTGGAGAACCACCATCTACACCAGCACTATCTTCCACCAGTGTGAAAGCAGGTTCAGCAGATATCATTGGATCATCCGCCCACTCGGAGGTCACCAATCCACTTATGGAGGGCGGTACTGTTGCTGATTCTTTGGTGACTACAAGCGCAGCATCAAATCTGTATTCCTCTCTAAGTATTCAGGGAGGAGCTAGATCTAAACATCTAGCTACGTCTTCTTCAATTTTTTTGACGGCATTATCAAAGCTACCAGCTCCCTTGAGGCTGCCTGTGGCTCCTACATCTTTTCGTTCACCCAGTCGGGGAAGCAAACTGTGGAGACCTTCATTAGAACAGAGAGGGATGGAACAGTGACACAAACAACGGAAACGTTAGATATCTTGTCGTTTATGTTAACGGAAAATCAACTTAAAGTTCTGAACAAAGGTTTACCCTTTGTTCCTGCTAAATCTTCTCAGGTCAGTGATGTCTTGATTGATTTACATAAGTTTGCTAGAGAAGTTGCTTTAAAGACTATGTTCCAAGGCAATGAACAGCCTTCACAGGCTGTGCTAAAAAAAACTAGTTTGTTTAATGCCCAATTACCTTCTACTCTTGAGGCTTTCGTGAAAGTTTGCAAAAATGATTTATATGCCACACGGAACTCATCTGGCAAGAAGACTTTCTTTAATTCGAATAAAGATGAGAATCTAGCGCTGGAAGAATTAAGGCTGATACACACACATGTATACGACCCACCAGTAAAGGAGGAGCAATTGTTGTGATGACTACCAGTCATTATTTGGAAAGCATGATGGAACTGTTGGGTGACTCTGATACTTATTTATCCATAGCTACGTACAATATTAATCGTTTTGTTCAGGAAGTGCATGCTTCTTTGTATGATCTGTTACTTACATGCTGACAAAGGAAAAATATGACTTTGTTTGTTGGGCACACCCTGCGTGAACAGCTATGCTAGTCTGGTATTAGCTAACTGGGAAACCAAAGTTGTTTTTTCTGATCACGTTTATAGGAGTCATCTTATTTATTACAAACATTTTGTTGATGATATTTTTATTTTATGGAGTGGGACACAGTCATTGTTGTATGAATTTGTTAGCTACTTAGAGGGTAATAGTTCATGTTTTAAGTTTACTATGCACTATTCTAGAGAACGTATTGATTTTTTTTAGACACCACCTTAGGGACGATGGATGTATAGATTCTCTGATGTTTGGAAAGGAATGCAGAAAAAATAGTCTCCTTTCTAGGAATAGCATGCATCCTAGGAAGGTTTGCCATCCTTGGACATTGGAACCTCTGCCAGATCTACTGTCCCATCCCTCAGGACAAACTCACCCAGATCTTCAAGGCTTAAAACTGATTGCATGGTTTCTCCAATTCCACTGATTGCTAGAAATTCCAGGCTTTCATCCCCAGTCCAAAAAATTCTGATTTCTTCCCACAAAGTATCGACCTGAAAGATCTACAAGAGCAAATGGAAGAGATTCTCCATTTGGGCTCAACAGAAGTTTATTGACCTGTTTACGGCTCCTGTCCCAGTAATGTTGGATTTTCTGGCCTTTCTTTTCCAAAATGGAGTCAGTTATTCCATGGTTAAAGTTCAGTTGGCAACTATTTCAAATTTTCGTGTTGGAGAGAATTCTGCCTTTCTAGTGTCGTCAAAACTATGCAAGGCCTTCCTCAGAGGTACCTTTTTGCTTCATCCTTCAATCAAGGGCCCTACTCCTTGGGACCTGACCTTGATGTTACAGGCGTTAGTGCTTCCTCCTTTTGAACCAGCAGCTAAAGTCAATTTGAAGTGCATGTCTTGAAAGACTGCCTTTTTTAGTAGCCATTACTTCAGAAAAAAGAGTTTTGGAGATGCACATGCTTTCCTCTAAACCTCCTTACTTAATTTTTCACAAAGTCAAGAGTATCTCTTCGGACCAATCCATCCTTTTTACCGAAAGTTGCTTCTGAAAAAAAAAATTCCCAAATTTCAGAACCTAGGAGACTACATCTACATCTTCTGGATGTCCATAGGCAGTTGCATTTTTTTCTGGACAGAACGAAATCTTTCAGGAAATCTGATCAATTGTTCATATCTTTTTCAGATGTTAGAAAAGGGGCAGCAGTTGCCAAACCAACCATGGCCAAATGGCTGAGAGATTGCATTTCCTTCATTTATTCTTTGAAAGGTATTCTTTTCCCTGGACCTGTCAAAGCCCATTCTATGAGATCCATGGCAACCTCTCAAGCTTTTTGTTCTAGAGTGTCAATTATTGATATTTGTGCTGTTGCCTCCTGGTCAAGTTTTAATACATTTATTACACATTATAAATTAGACATTACTTCCAGAGATAGGGCTGCCTTTGCTCTGCAATGCTCCAGAATATCTTTGCATGAGGGCCACAATAGGTTATTGTAGTTGGGGACTCTGACTCTGAGGAATGAATGAAAATTGACAACATCAGATAAAGAAGTTATGTTCTTATCATAATGTTCCATATGTGTTGTGTATTTTCATTCTTCCTGCTCCTTCCCCCTGTCCAAAATTCTGTAAGACCTGGCAGAGAGACTTGGAGGAACCACAGTTCCTTTTTTTTTGAGCTCTTGAAATACTTTTCTGTCCTGCCTGGTGAACTTATCATAATTTATAAATACAGGTATATTGATATCCTATGTATATCTTAGTGCCAAACTCGATCTGAGCTAATCTGGGGGAATATGAGGCATTATGGGGGAGAGAGAGGAGGATCTCTAACTTTGAATCTTCAGCTTGGAAAGTGGCCAAGTCAGATCTGGAACCCACAAGCAGAGGAAGACTGAAAGTAGGCAACGGAGATGAAACGTTGGAGTAAGAACATAAGTTCTTTTTCTTCAGTAAAGTACAGTTCAGTCAAATGGTAGTAAACCATATATATATATATATATATATATATATATATACAATTAAGAATGCACATATCCAATAGATCTGAGTGTCTGTCTAAATAAATCTATATATATATATATATATATATATATATATATATATATATATATATAATCTGTGTCTGTCTGCTCTCTCTCTATATATATATATATATATATATATATATATATATATATATATATATATATATTATATATATATATATATATATATATATATATATATATATAAATCAGTAGTTAAGATTGTTGGGTGTTGTGGTTTTTCTGTATAGCCAAGTAGGTAAATAGAAAGGTTAGACTTGGTTGTTGTTCTTTGTGATAGTGTGCCTTTTTCCTCCTCAATATGGATAGTTCTAAGGCTTCGGGATTCAAAAAATGTGTGTCATGTGGGCAAACTGCCATCAAAGGATGACCACAACAAATGTGCATATTGTTTGGATACTGTCCATTTCGAGATTGATTGTATGGGGTTCGCCATTTTTGGTGTTCACACTCTAAATGAAAGGCAGGCTAAGCTTCAGTGGGGTCTTTGTCTACAGAGGGACAGACAGAGCCGAAGGTATACCACCCTTTGGCCTCTCAAGCTTCAACCCCTTCAGGTCCTTTGGAACTGATTCTTCCCCATCTCTGGTATTGCTTGTATCAGAGTCTTCTAATTCCCTGACCCTCTCTATTCCCAACAACTTTCTGGCTAAGGACCTCCCTGCTTTCTTGGACAGACTACAGTCACCCTTCTGCCCTATTACTCCTGCAGAGTTTTCTCTAGGCCAATCCCCTTCCCCCCGACTCAGGTCAAATCTTTCCCTTTTCAGATATGCTGTTCTGATCAGACAATGGCCAAGAAGTTGTCCAAGCTACCTTCTGTGACGTCTTCATCAAGTTCTGCCGGGACAGCCGGGTGCCTCAAGGCTTTGGGTCTGGAACAACTGAAGTGTGCCTTCCTGTAGACTCAGATCTATTTAGGTATCATCCTCATATTCTCTGCCCCGAGGTCTGAGGCTTCAGCTCTCAGTCTTGTTGTTCTTCCCCTGTTTCCCTTGGCTCCAGAGTTGTTGGATATGGTGGTGCTGCCCTCTCCCCAGTAGCATGGACAGCATGGCCACTTTGGGCACTGACTCCATCCTTAGTGTTCTTGTTTCCAACATTGTTAAAGCTGGGGGTGCCTCAGAGTTGGGTTTTCGCAACCAGTGCCCCAGGGTCAGAGTCAGTCTTCCAGGTCTTGGAGTCATCCCTACACTTAAGTGCTTTGGGTTTGACAGCTCAGCTGCTATCTCCAAGTCAGAGCCGGTCAAGTCGACATCGGACACCGGTGTTTCTCTTGTGTCAGTAGATCCGAGGAGCTCGGTGCGATCGTTTGGGTTCAGTGTCAGCCTTTGAAGTTGTGGCGAGAATTCTCTCCCATTCAGAGATGGGAGCTTCAGCAGTTCTTTCAGATCTGTCCCAGTCTGTTCAGTCTGTGCCTGCAGATCTACATCAGTTGCTTCTGGAACAGTCTGCTCCTTTGGGTCTCCACGTTCCCCTGCATTCAGGGCCCCCATCTCTTCTGTGTCTTCTCCTGCTTCCCCTCATAGGGCAATGCAGGGTAAGAGCTAGTGCAAGAAGAATCACTTGGATTTTCCAGAAGAATCCCCTCACCGAGGACACTGGCCTTGAAGAGGGGGAAAGCTTACCAAAATGCCCACACACAACACCTCCTTTGGCGACTTACATAAATTGTTGAAACATTGTGGGGAGTGGACCACTAAAGCTCCTTCCACATAGGAGTCTGTGTTTCTGGAGGCATTTGGCTTGAGCCCATCCATATCCTGGGTGGTCCCTTCCGGATACTCTTATAGATCTGGTGTTGTGGAGGGCTTGGAGAGAACCCATTTTTGATGGAACCGATCCCCAAGAAACCAAAAGTAATTTTGGCCCATCCTAAGGACAAGACTGCATAGGAGCAAGAGTCTGGCTGTGGACGCCATTATAGGTTCATAGGTAAGTACTAGGCTGTCTGCCCGAGGGCATCTATAAGCCTAGCCAGAAAGTGTTGGCTTTCGCCGCCCCCCCCCTTAGATTAATTCCCCGTGCCTCTGTCCAGCAGAGACACTAGTTCCCCGTGCCTCTGTCCAGCAGAGCCACTGCAGTGATCCCCGGGGTAAATTTTCTGTTTCCCAGCCACTCCTCAAGGTGTCTCTTGAAGAGTGTTAGTGAGGGTCTCTACCTAATGTAGATTGGAATCCTGCTCCAAAGCATGGGAAGTCTCTGGGACAGGAATCTGTCCCTCCAGCACATCCTGTTTATCGTTATGTTGCGGTTTAGATCCCTAGAGCGTGTGACTCTCGGGGATTTGTTTTTTATTTTTTTAGGTGGAGCATGTGCATCAATTCTGGGTTGGACATGGCCTTGTATGTCAGGCAGAGATCACCTCTGAGTAAGCGGTACGCAACCGAGAACAGCTGGAGTTTCTTCAGTCGGGCTGCATAGGCCATCTGTTTGAGGCCAGTAATCCTGTTGGTGAGATACTTCTGTGGTCTTTCCAGCTGTTGCAAGTGTCTTGTAAGGTACATTCCAAATGGGGCATTGTACTCTATGATGGGTCTGGTGAGTGATGAGTAGAGGGGCACAATAACCTCTTTTGTTCTAGATGCGAACCCTTTTGTAATTAGCTGGGCCACATAGAAGGATTTTCTAATCACCTTGGCAATATGATTATCAAAGGAGAGATTACTATCTACTTGGGTCCCCAGATCCCTTATAACATTTTCTGTATTTAGGGGACTACCACGTATGTGGTAGCTCACGAGTACTTTGTTTTTTCCAAAGTGGATGACTATGCACTTTTTGACATTTAGCTTGAGGCCATGATCTTGACACCAGGTATCTGTCTCAGTGAGTCCTTTCTGGACGATGTCTGTGTCAGCCGGAGAGTGAATTATGGCCCCCAGTTTGCAGTCGTCTGTGAACTTGGTCAGCCATAGTCCTCCTGTGCTTGCCTGTACCTCTGAGAAGTATATATCGAACAGGAGGGGTCCCAGGACTGAGCCCTGGGGGGATGCCACTTGTAACCAGTTTAGAGTCGACCTAGAGCCTGCAACTCCCACCATGTGGGTTGTATCCGTGAGCCAATTGGCAACCCATCTTGTGACATAGGGGTTTATGTTCATGCTGGTGAGCTTGTCTATAATACCAGAATGGGGAGTGGTGTCAAAAGCCTTTGCTAGGTCTAGTTAGGCTTTGTGGACCTCCTTTCCTTCGTCTAAAATCTCAAAGATGTCCACCAGGTTTAGGAGGCATGATCTGCCCTTAACAAAGCCAAACTGGGTAGGGTCTAATGTTTGGAGGTTCCCAATGTCTCTGTTAATGAGTTCCATGATGATGCGCTTCATAGCCTTGCAGACCAGGCTAGTCAGGCTTATAGGGCGATAGTTCCCGGGGTCCATTGTGGCTCCACCTTTGTGGAGCGGGATAACTGTTGCTGTGCGCCACTCTATGGGTACATAGCTTGTTGAGAGGCTGAGTTTAAACAGTGTGTTTAGGTGAGGGGTTAGTTCATTTTGGAGCTCGTGTAAGACACAGCCTGGGACACCGTCCAGTCCCATTGAAGCTGTGTTTTTGGCTTTGGATAGGGCTATTGTAACCTGTGTGTCAGTGATTGCTGGAGCTCTACATTCTTCTGGTATGGTTATGGGCCCTTTAGGGGGTGAGAGGGGGGTGAAGTTTGCACTAAACCTGTCTGCCAGAATGTTGGCAATATCAGTCGGTTCAGTCTATTTTGTGCCATTCTGCACTAACTCAGAGCAGATCTGAGAGTTTCCACTTAGGTTCTTGACATAGCTAAAGAGCGCTTTGTGGTTATCTTAGGAGTCCTTGGCAATTTTTCTTTCGAAGCTAGCCTTGGATGATTTTATGAGGGATCATAGTTTCTTGCTGATACTGATCAGGGATGTCTTTCCTTCTTGGGATTTGGGATGTCTTTCCTTCTTGGGATTTTACTGTTTTATGTACTAGTTCCCTCCTTCTATTGTATAGCTTGTTTTATGGCAGGGGTCCACCAGACTGGTTTCCTTTTCTTGGAGGAGTGAGTCTTGGTTTTGCTTGGGATAGCACGATCCATCCTTTCTTGCAGGTGCTCATAGAATGCCTTTGAAAGGGATTCAGCAGCTTGAACAGCGTTGTCCGTTAGCATGGGGGCTGTGAACATTTCCACCTCGGTCTTAAGTAACGTGCTTTTGAAAAGTTTTTCATGGTGGTTTCCTTGATTGGGGGTGGGGGCGGAATGTGGATATCCAGAGTGATTAGTCTATGGTCTGATATAACCAGCGAGGGGTTGACCTCCAGTGTGGAACACCGGTCGCCCATGTTGGTGATGACCAGGTCCAATATGTCACCTCTGGTGGGGATGTTGACCAGTTGATCCACGGTGTTTGAGTTTAGAAATTCTAGGAAGCGTTGGGCAAGGGAGTTAGTACTTGAGTAGTTCTCCCAGTTAATGTTTGGGTAATTGAAATCACCCAATATTAGGGCGTTTGGTAGGACCTTCATATTTTCCAGTGTCTCCAGAAACATGGAATGGGGGTCCTGGGTTATGGTGGGTGATCTGTAGCAAGCTACAATTTGAATTGCAGTTTTGCCTGTTGTTAGATGCACATGGATGATCTCTGAGGCATTATGCTGCGCCACTAACCTAGAGGTGTGGGTATCCTTGATGAATATGAATACACCCCCACCTTTTGTGTTTCTGTCTGGGTTCTGTGGCCAAAAAGCATGGTATGAGTTATAGCCTGGCACTGCTGGGGTGCTCTCTGGAGCCTTAAACCAGGTTTCTGTTACTGTACAGATATCGATGATCTCCATACTGAGGAGTGCCTCGATTGCATGCATTTTGAGGTTTAAACTTCTGGCGTTTTGTAGCATTACCCTCAGTTTTTGGTTACTTGTGCTGTTTACGGTGGTGGGTTTGTCTTTTGAGCCTTGCCTATGGAGGCGGCAAAGACCTTGGCCAGTATTCGAAAGCCTAAGGGTGACAGGTGCAAGCCATCTCTTGAGAAGCAACGTGGCTTGTCAAGCATGTCATCCCAGGCTGACAGATACTGGATACCCTTTGAATGACACCAGAAACTTAGCCAGTTGTTGAAATTGATCATTTTTTCTTTATACTGTGGCATCATTCTTGGTGAGTGCAGAATGCTGCTCAGGGTCGGGGTCATACCGGCCTGGGCTACATGATCAGAGAGCTCTTCCATGTCTCTTTTCATGTAGTCCAGGTAGGTACGTCTCAGGTCATTCACACCAACATGGACAATGACAGAGTCATATTTGTACTTGTTCTGGAGCGACCTGAGTGCTTGTGTTATGTGGCGGATCCTGGCGCCCGACAGGCAGCTAACTGTAACCTTCTCTTTGTCCAGCATAGTTAGTGGGACATCAGTGTGCCTGACTATAGAGTTGTCTATTACTAGTGTGTTGGGTATGTTATTTTGCCTTAAGGGCTGTGATAGCGTGTCACACTGATTATGTGAAGTATGTGTTTCATGGTTTGTGATGGGGTGTGGAGGTTGCTTGGATGTCTGCTTTGGAGGTCTCTCTTGCCTTTGCAGATTTTTATTTAGAGCCTCCGAGTATGTTTTCATGTATTTATGTGTGTTATTTGCCGGTGTTGGTTTAATAGGTCTATGTGAGACTGGTGGTGTGTTGCAAGTATTTCCTTTCTCCTCTTGACTGTCAGTTCCAGTCTTGGGTTGAGAGAGCTTTGCCTCCAGTTTGGCTGTATAATTGCATCTCTCGCATATATTAGTGTTTGGTGGTAGGAGGAGAAGGTTGTCTGTGTACATGAGGCATTTGTAACATTGCTTCAAAATGCCCAGATTCACCAGTTGGTCTGGAGAGTACACCTGAAACTGACTTTGGACATGCCTGAATAGGCAAAATGAGCTGTTTTACTGATTGGCTGGTAGGGACGAATAGATAGACGTGTCCTTCTGGACAGTATATGGGGGGGTCTAGTGCTAGGGTTAATTAGTGCGTGTTATGAGTTTTGAGCAAGTGCTGGGCTGTGAAATGAATGGTTTGAGTGCTTAATTTATTTGCAGCTGCCACTAAAAAGGACATCTCTGTGGAGAATTCTTTGGTTCGACTGCACAACAGAGTTTTGGGACTTGGACCATTTGGGACTATGCATGCACTCTTCAGCCACCCTCTCTTTGTACACACTGACTTACCTTGCCCATTTGACAAGGCTTCATTGATCCCTTGTAGCTAAAGTGTTAAAGGTTGTCAAGACTCAGTGGCCTCTGGAGGCTCAGAAGACTCTGAAGCCTCAGTTGTCCACTGCCAAGTGTCTCCTTAAGGCTGCTGTTCAACATGGCTGATGGAGCTTCCCATACAACAGGCACCAGCATTGCTATGCACCATCATGCCTGGATGCATTTATGTCATTTTTTAGATTGCTTTAAAGCTTCCTTCATTAATGCACTTTTTGACAGTTCTTCCCCGTTTGTCACAAAGGTCAAGGAGATGCTGACTAGGAGTGAACAAGATGGAAAGGTGCTGTCTGCAATCAGAATTTGTTTTTATACCCCTCAACGGTCCTTTTGTAGGAGCCAGAAGGATGGGAAGTGTGTCTTTTAGTAAAATGCAACAACCTTTCCAAGACACTCCTAGTGAAGGTCCCCCCCCACAGCAGAAGGGTAACCATAATTGACTCCACCCAAGCAACAGGGAATGTCTGGAGAACCAGAGCTTTCTTGGAGAGCCTTTCTAGTGCCCCTGACGATTTGTCTGGCTGACGCACTCTAGAGGCAGTTAGGGGTCACTTGGCTCTCCACCTAAAAGCTTGGGAAGCCATCACATCAGTCACATGGGTGTTGAGAGTTGTATCCTGATGTTATACAATTACCTTTTGTTTACTCCAAAACAGTATGAAAAATCCCTTCTAGATGTTCCATTCTGCCAGAGAAGGGATGCAGTAGTAGAAGTACAAAAAATGCTTGTCAACAGAGTCATCCAAGAGATCCTACTAGAACAGCGAGGATCCAGGATCTATTCCATATTCTTTTTTAGTACCAGAGACCCATTCTGGATCTTAACAAGTTTAACTGTTTTATCAAACCGACCAAATTCCGGATGGTCATGGTGGAGTCCATTCTACCTGTCCTGAGGAAGGATGACTGGATATGCTCTGTGGATCTTAAGGATGCCTACTATCACATATTTATTGTTGTAACAAAGTCCTTCTGTATTGCACAGCTTATAAATGGAGGGATTGTGACCTGATCTAGGGATGTCATTGTCCTCCTCTACTCAGCCCTTGTTAGGCCCATCATTGAATATAATGCCTCCTTTGGCATGCATCTGTCTAGACACATGCAACAACTGGAATGCCCACAGCAATACCTTACTAAAAGAATACAAGGCTTAAAGAACATGTCCTACATGGACCAACTTAGAGCCCTGTCACTATAGTTGGTAACCTACAGACTGCTAAGAGGTGATCTGTATCTGGCATACATGGTATCCTCCAACCCATTACTGATGGATTTACTGCACATCAGCAAGTTAGATGGCGTTGGAAATGCTCTGTCTAGGCATCTAAACCTCATCTATGTCAATTGAACAGTCTGGAGGAACAGGTATATCTCACAGACAATACCACTGGTTTGGAAAAGACTTCCCATCCACATAAAAAAGTTCATCTCTGTCCATACTCAACCGCAGCTTAGATCTATGGATTCTGAACAGAACATTTGTCCCAGGGCCGCCCCCCTGTACTAATGGACAGAGACAATTTTTAAATGCTTTATCCCTTGCATGGGTCCCCTCCAGTTATCTCTAGTATGATCCCAATTATTCTTATTAGGGGGTAATAAATAAATGTTGTTGTCCAATCTTGCCTTCCTTCTTGCTGGATGGGTCCGGAGCCGATCCTCGGCTCTGACTCGGCCACTTACTATAGCTCGAGAGCTCTTTACTTGCTCGAGGCTACCCCTTATCCCAGAATGCCCAGCGCCAGCTACCCAGATCTCGTTTGCCGCTTTAGTTGCGAGGTTGCGATCAATACTGGCTCAGGCTTAGTGTAATTTTTTCGTCTCTTTTAAAATCAAATATTGTGGTTAAAATTTGATATAATTCTTCTTTGGTAGTAGTTTCTAAGTTTCTTTTACTGTAAACCCCCGTAGTTCATCCATGTGCTTTACTTTGTGCTGTGTTGGCCGTCGCCCCTTAGTTGCTAGGCCTTCTGTTATTCCCTGAACTCGTTTAACTTAGAGAGTCCCCCCCTTAAGAACAACCGTTTAAGTTCGAGGCTCTCCTTTAAGGTCTTTATTAATTTTAGTTTTTCTATTGTAGTTTGACTTTTACTAAAATGTCTAAGGAAGTTAAAACCTCTGGTTTTAAAAAGTGTGACTCATGCTGTCAGAAGATGTCTCTGACAGATGGGCACACTAGTTGTGCTTACTGCTTGGGGGCTCTGCACCTGCAGGACTCTTGCACTATTTGTCATACCTTTAGACCAAGGGTCCTGCAGGAGCGGAAAAACAAGCTTATCCTCCGTGGATTATTAAAACAGGATTTTCCAGCTAAAGCATCTCAGCCAATGAAACCTTTGAAACCAGTCAAGCCATTGGCTCCATGTTCGGAACCGACCGGTGAGCTTGACAAACCAAGTGTGTCAGCACCGGCTGTCACCGACAAGACTAACCCTCCGTCGGCTCCAACTGTTACTTCGGAGCCGTCTCAGAGCCACAAAAGAGCTAGGTCTCCTTCATTGGAGCCGATTCGCTCTGTGCCACAATCACCATTACTTCAAAGCAAGTCCAGTCATCACTCATCTTCCCACTCCTCTCGATCCTCGAGGTTATCGAATCAGGATGTGAAGAGAGTGTTCAGCAGGTTGCTTAAGTCACAGATCCGTACTAAAATGCTTTAGAGCCCACCTCAACAGGCTTCGGCTCCATCTGCTTCGATTTTGATTCCTCCTCTGACTGTGCTTAGTTCGGAGCGGGAGTCCATGGACGCTCCGATAGTGGTTCCTTCGGCTCCAATGACATCCTCATGGGCTCCGACGTTTGCTCCAATTACTTCAATTCTTCCACCCATCGAGGTATTTGGGTGCTGAAGCTCTCTCGTCAGCTCCAAGGGGGGAAGTGGCATCGGACCCTTCTCCGACCTCGTTCTCCCTCTCGGAGCATCGGCTTAGTGGAGCTCAGATCCCACATCGGCCTCGGAGCTATCGCCCTTGGCGCAGGGTGGTATTCCTGTCTCTTTGGAGCTGGAGCCCTCCTTGTGTCGAGACCGTGATGCCTTTGAGGTCATGCGGAGAGTGCTGTCCCTACAGATGGCTCCACTATCTGTTCCAATGGCTCTGTCCTCCTCGGTGCCTGTGACAACCTCTGCTCCTCCTCCAGCCCCAAAGAATAGGGAACCTATGCCCCAGGATACTCCATTGGGTGAACCCTCTTCTTCTGAAGCCTCCCCAGAGCATTCTGAGCAGGCTCCCCAGAAGAAAAAGTGTAAGAGGAAGCACCTAGACTCCCCTGAGTCTGTCACCTCAGATACAGACCTGGATGAATCAGAGGGGTCCCCCAAGGTCCCCCTCTGAAGATGTTTCCTTTTCGGACATCTTTGAGATTCTCAGGCAGAGGTGTAGCTGGACTTCCCTAGCCCCCTCCGAGGATGAGTCTGTATACCTGGACACATTTGGTTCCCGACCTTCCACCTCCTGGGTGTCTCCGCCTTTTGATCCACTCATATCTGTAGTGTCTCGAAAGGCTTGGTCAGCTCCAGATTCCATGGAACCTGTCCCGAGGAGGCCCAATAAATTCATCACAGCTCCCCAAGACAAACAATTCTTGACTAAAGGTGTCCCAGTTGATGCCATGGTGGTAGCAGCAGCCACAAAGAGAGAGAGTTAGCTGAAACCTCCTCATCTGTCCATCCACCGAATAAAGACTCTCGTACAATGGACAGATATGGGAAGTGAATGTTCTCATCAGCAACCTTCTCCCTTAGGTCCCTGAACTATCTTTCCTATTTTGCTAGGCTTCAGAGGAATCTCCTAAAAGAACTTGGAGATACCCTACAAGATCCAACAGCTGAGGGAGCTTCAGCTAAGATAGCTACCCAGCTAGCGACTCTTAATTCAATAGTCAACTCCTCCATGAGGCTTATTTCATATGCAGCCGATGGAGCGAGTAGAGCTGCAGAAACAGGAGCGGCTCTTAGGAGACATTCTTGGCTACGGCCGTGTCAGTTTGCAGAACCTTTCAGAGCGTCCTTCACCAATACCCCCTTTGATGGCTCCTCTTTCTTTGGGCGTCAGGTGAAAGACATGCTTATCAGGTGCCAGCAGGAAGGCAAGACGCTCTCTGATGTCGGAGTCCGTTTTTCCACTACTACCAGACCATATCCAAAGGGTCAGAAAGGTGGAAAGATGTGGTTTGAAAATCCCAGGGATCCTTGCCTGATTCACGTGGTGAATTTTCCACCAGGGGCAGAGGGGGAAATAATAACAATGGCAGATTCCACCCCTGTGGCAGAGAGGGTCCGCAAAATCAGGGTGACAGAGATACGTTCTCTTCCAAATCCTATCGACATCCCTGAAGGGATGCCTGACTGCTCAACTCTGGAGGCAGTCGAGGGAAGGCTTTCATTGTACCCAATCGCCTGGCAAAATATTACAAAAGAAAAATGGGTACTAGCCATTATATCCGGAGACTACAAGATTCCCTTTCATCAAACCCCTTTTGTTTCAAAAAGATCCATCCCAGATGTTCCACCCAATCTAAGGGATCAAGCAGTCACAGAAGTTTCAAGACTGCTAGAAAAAAGAGCCATCCAGGAAGTCCCCGCAGACCAAGTCGGATCCGGAACTTACTCAAGATTCTTTTTAGTGCCCAAAAAGACAGGGGACTGGAGGCCAATTCTGGACCTCAGCAGGTTAAACAAATCTGTACAAAAAGAAAAGTTCCGGATGGTAACACTGCAGTCCATTCTCCCCTTCTGGGTCAGGACAATTGGATGTGCTCCATAGATCTTCAGGATGTGTACTATCATATAAAAATGGTCAGATGGTCCAGGAGATTTCTACGCTTCTGGCTAGGGGCCAGTCTTTACCAATTCAGAGCTCTGCCCTTCGGTCTCACCACAGCCCCCAGGGTGTTCACCAAATGCATGGCAGTAGTCACGGCTCACCTGAGACGTCTAGGATTCCAGGTGTTTCCTTATCTGGACGACTGGCTCCTCACTGCTACCACCAGGCAACAACTTATAGAGGCACGAGATTACACCATCACATCCTGTGCTCAACTAGGCATCACAATAAACTTTGAAAAATCTGCCTTGTTGCCCTGTCAATCTATTACATACATAGGAGCAGAGCTAAACACAAGAAAAATGATTGTAAAATTGCCTCAGGAAAGAGTTTCCATTAATCGAAAACAGGTGTCACTTCTGAGGAGCAAAAGAATTCAAGTCAAATATGTTCTTCAAGCTCTAGGGTCCATGGCAGCAGCCATTCTTCTAGTTCTCTTAGCACGCTTTCACATGAGAATCCTTCAGTGGCTTCTTTTCACACAATGGTCCTTCCAGGAATTACCCATGTCTCACATGATGCTAATTACGGAATCTTGCAAAAGACACTTTTCCTGGTGGATGGTCTCCCCTCTAGTTACTCAGGGCAGACCTTTCATGGAACCCCATCCAGTCGCCACAGTGACCACGGATGCTTCCCTGATAGGGTGGGCATTATCTAGGGAAGTCAGTCCAAGGCACTTGGCAACCACTTGCACATCAACGTCCTGAAGATGAGAGCGGTGCTCCTAGCGTTGCAAGCTCTTCAAGACTCTCTCCCTGCCGGGACTATTGCAATACAGACTAACAGTATGTCAGTGGTTTGGTACATCAACAAACAGGGCGGAACCAGGTCTTACCCCTTGTGCCGAGAGGCCCTCAGACTGTGGCAGTGGGCAATTTCCTCCCAACGTTTTCTGACAGCAACGCATATCCCTGGGACATCCAACGTAATAGCGGACAGGCTCAACAGGGATATCCTCATGCCTCACAAGTGGTCTCTGAAACAGGAAATTGTGGATCTTATTTTCTGCAAATAGGGCCAGCCTTGCTGCGATCTCTTTGCCTCTTCCTCTCAACAACAAATGCAGCAGCTACTTCTCCCTTGTTCCTCCTCCAGGTCAGACACCCAGGGATGCTCTAGTCCACGATTGGCCTCAGGGACTCCTTTATGTATTTCCCCCCTTTCCCCTAATTCTAAAAGTCATTCAGAAAGCAAAATCTTTGGGTTACAAAATTAACCTCATTGCCCCCTATTGGCCTCAACAGATCTGGTTTCTGTTCCTTCCACCCCCACCTTCTAGCCCAGCCTTGAATTCTGGACCCAGTACCGGACCTCTTGATTCATCAGTCAGGCGGGCTACACCAATCCCTCCAATCTCTCAAGCTAGCAGCTTGGTTACTCCACTTCTAATTCTAGCCAGGCTCCAAAATATTTCCCCAGCATTGTGTGATATTATTGTTTCCTCCCATAAGACAAATACAAGGAAAGTCTATGCTAGCAAATGGAAAAGATTCTCTTACTGGGCAGAATCCAGGAATTTAGATCATTTTATAGATCCTGTACGCGAGATTTTGGATTTCTTAGCAGAACTGTTTCATTCTGGTGCAGCGGCTGCTACCATCAGAGTACAACTAGCTGCCATTTCAAATTTTCATGTCGGAGTTTCTAACTCCAGCATAATGTCTCACAAACTCTGTAAGGCTTTCATGAGAGGTACATCTCTATTTAGACCCCCAGTGAAAGAGCCCCTTCCACCTTGGGATCTCAATTTGGTTCTGGCTTCCTTGATACTGCCACCCTTTGAACCAGCAGCATCATGTTCCTTGAAATTTCTCTCTTGGAAAAGTCTCTTCTTAGTTGCTGTTACTTCTGCCAGATGTGTTTCAGAAATTCATGCACTATGTGGTCGCCCTCCATACCTAGTTTTTCACAATGACAGAGTTTCTCTGAGAACCAACCCATCTTTTCTACCTAAAGTTCGTTCAGATCACAATTTGAATCAATCCATTGAACTTCCTGTCTTTTTCCCTAATCATTCCAACAAGGCAGAATACAGATTACACCAATTGGATGTGCATAGACAACTGCGTTTCTATCTCCATAGAACTAAAGAAATGAGAAAATCAGATCAGCTGTTCCTTTCATTTGCTAACAACAAACAAAGCCTTCCAGTTTCTAAAGTAACATTGTCAAAATGGTTATCGGACACCATACTCCATACCTACCACTTGAGACAAAAAGATCTTCCAACAAAACCCAAAGGTCATTCAACCAGGTCAGTAGCTACTTTGGTAGCATTTCAATCTAGATTGCCCATAGATTCAATTTGTACAGCAGCTACTTGGGCAGATCCTCATACTTTCATTTCTCATTACAAAGTATATGTGGTCCCTCGGGGTAGAGCTTCCTTTGGTTCCACGGATGTTCATCGTGCATACAGCTGCAGTCATAACAGATGGGTTATCCTGTCATCAGGCGGGTCCTCGGTCGGCCGAATTCCAAAGTCTAGGTCCGGCGTCGGTTGTCGTCGCTTCTTCCCTGACGTCAGTGCGGCAGGGGTATAAAAGTGGCAGCCGACCCCATTTTCTTCAGTCTTTCTTGCTGCGCGGTGCCCGAAGCAGAAGCAGTTCGCAAGTGCCGGTCGGCCAGCTCCTGAGATTTACGAAAGTATTTCAGCCGAAGTCTTCTTGAAAGCTAAGTACCCCGTTGGTGAAACTTTTCTTGCCTCAGACCGATGTCAGACAAAGTTAATAATTGCATTTCATGTGGGAAGCAAATACCGCATAAGGATTTCCACTCTTTCTGTATACCTTGCTTAGGCCCAGACCACGATGTCTCGGCCTGCCGTTTTTGTGCTAGATTCAATAAGCGCACTATTAAGCTTCGGGCAGAGTTCACCCTTCACTTTTTTGGCAAAAAATGTAATTGTATTATGTCGTCGGATACTCCGACTCCAGTTTTGAGCAAAAAACGCAAAGATAAGGACCGACTTACGAGGTCCGCGCCACCTACTGAAACCACGCTAAGGCCGACTACCGGTTCTCCGGTACTCAGCGAGGCGCCTACGCAGCCCCTGAGTATCGATGACAATGCATTACCGGTGTCTTCAGTACCAGAGGTCGCAGGCTCCTCGGCCCCCATTCCTACTACAGACTCCGACGCCACTCCTGGCGGGGAAACTCAGAATTTAGACAGGCCTGCCATTTCTCAAGGGGTCTTCAGGCCTTCCTCCTTCTCTGTTAAAGCCTTCACTAAATCTAAAGCAGCCATGAAAACCAAAAAACAGATTCCTCAGACCCTCTCAAGGCACCATGCCTAAAAACAGATGCTTAAAATGGCTGAGGATTTGATTACTCTTATCAGGGGTTCTCAACCCCCCTCTGACAAAAGGCCCAGACTAGAGGAAGACTACCCTTCCTCAGATCAAGCTTCTATTACGTCAGAACTATCTGAGGACCAGGATTATGCCTATTCTCCATTCGAAGACTCTGATACAGAGGAGTCTATTCCCTCGGTCTCCCCTCCTGAGGACTTCTCTTTTGGGGAAACCCTGCATACACTGAGGGAACACTTTCACTGGGAAGGCCAAGATTACTCTGATTCCAAGAAAAGGCTCAAGGAATTTCTTCTGCTCCCCCAGCATAGGCCTCTGGCTATCCCTCCTGTTTTAGATATATTGGATGATGTGTACACAGAAGCCAGCCTTAATCCAGATTCTTTGCCTCCAGCTTCTGTTAAACCAGACCGGTATTACTGGGTTCCTGATTCTCACCAGTTCCTATATAAAAGCCATACTGCTGACCCAGAAACTATTTCACAGGGTCCCAAGGGAATTAAGGCCTCTACTGCTAAAAACCCATTACCTTCAGAGAGAGATTCCAGAGCTTTAGAAAGGTGGGGGAAAAAGGTGTACACCTCGGCTACTTTAACCATGAGGGCATTAAACTGTCAGTTCCATATGTTAAAGTATCAACAGTTTTTGATATCTCAGCTGAAAAGCAAGATGACACAACCAGACCAACCAGATTTAAAAGAGTTGCAGGATTTGTTACATGGTGCAGAGCAAGTGGGTAAACATACCTTGCAGTGTGGTTTTGATGCTTTAGAGGCCTCATGTAGAGCTGCTGTTACGGGTTCTGTTATACGTAGGCATGCTTGGCTCAAAGAGCAAACCTTACCAGATCATGTCAAAGCTAAATTATTAGATGCACCTCTTCAAAAAGATGTATTGTTTGGTGTTAAAGCTGAGGAGGTGCTAAAGAAAATGGAGGAAAAAGCGAAATCAATGCAAACAGTGAAAGATTTCCTGCAGGTACAGCCTCCACGTTTCAGCAGAAATTGGCCTTCATAAAATTGGTCCTTTCCAGCCACGGACAGACCTCAAAGGGGCAGATACAGGCGCCCAAGGGGTAGAGGGCAACCTCAAGGATCTTTCAGAGCCAGACAGTGGCAAGCACCTACCCCAAGAGGTGGAGAAGATAGATCACAGTCTTTTAGAAAACAGACACAATGACTTCCCCCTACACCTGCCAAGCAAAGCTTTAATGGCAGCACCTTTGGGTGGAAAACTGGCATTATTCCCAAAAAATTGGCATATTGTTACAAAAGACAAATGGATTCTGGACATTATAGACAGAGGCTACAGGTTCCACTTTCACACCCTTCCAAAATGAGAGGCATGCCAAACCTGCCACAACATCAAAGGGCAGAGGCACAAAACAAGTTTCAGCTCTCATGGACATGAAAGCAATTCAAGAGGTACCTGCAAAAGAACAAGGTCAAGGGTTTTATTCCAGACTATTCCTGGTACCAAGGAAAGACAAAGATTGGAGACCTATCTTAGACCTATCCATCCTAAACACATATCTACAGGTGCCAAAATTCAAGATGCTCACATTACAGCAGCTTCTTCCCATGCTGGGCAAGGAGTCTTGGCTGGTAACATTGGACCTCAAGGAGGCATACCTGCATGTCCCTATCAGACAAGATTGCAGAAGAAACCTCAGATTTCTTGCAGGTTCAACCCATTACCAATTCTCTGCATTGCCCTTTGGCTTATCTACTGCGCCCAGAGTGTTTACGAAATGCCTGGCATCAGTAAATCGCCTTCTGCAGACTACAAGGGATACAAATCTACCCATATATGGACGACTGCCTGATCCAAGCGGACAGCAAGGACATACTACTGCAGCACCTGGCATTTGTAATAAAACTGTTGAATTTCCTGGGATACACAGTCAACAAAAAGAAATCAAAACTAATACCCTCTCAACAAATAATTTTCCTGGGTGCCAGCTTGGATACAACCACCCAGATGGCCTACCTCACGCCAGAAAAGCAAGGGCAACTGCCTCAATATTCAAAAAAATGGCAACTTACACCAGGCTAACTGCAAGGAAAATCCTGCAGGCTCTGGGATTCATGGCATCTTGCATCCTACTAATCCCATGTGCAAAGCTGCATATGAGGAAACTTCAATGGTACCTGAAAAACTTATGGTCTCAACACAGCCACAGCTTGGAAGCAATTATACCACTCATTCCATGCCTTCAAAAGGAATTTTTGTGGTGGACTCAAGCTTGCCAAAGGTCTTCCGTTCTGTGTACCTCAAGCAATTCAAATCATCATTACAGACGCCTCAGACTACGCCTGGGGAGCACACATGACAGATCAGTGCATTCAGGGAAAATGGACCCAAAAAGAGAAGCACCTTCACTTCAACCAAAAGGAAATGCTAGCCGTACAAAAGGCTATTTTGACCTTCAAAGACCTACTACATCCAGGCCAGCTATTGATAAGGACAGACAACACCACAGTGATGTGGTACATAAACAAACAGGGGGGAACTCATTCATACCCCCTGTGCAGGCAAGCCATGACCTTATGGAACACAGCACTGGAACTGCAAATTCAACTACAGGCACAATTCCTGCCAGGGAAGGAAAACACACTGGCAGACAACCTAAGCAGAAATATGACAGATCCACACGAATGGAAGTTGCATCCTCAAGTTTTCACAAAGATAACTCAGGCATGGGGACAGCCAGACATAGATCTCTTTGCTACCCACAGAAATTTCCAGTTGAAAACATTTTGTTCAAGGACCTACTATCCACAGGCCTGGAAAGTGGACGCACTTTCCTTCAATTGGGCAACATTGACAGTCTATGCCTTCCCACCTCTTCCTCTGCTGCCCAAAGTTCTATTAAAAGCCAGAGCAGAGAGGCCGAAAATGATTCTCATTGCTCCAGACTGGCCAAGACAACACTGGTATCTGCTCCTGAAGAGCCTGACACATTCCCCACCATGGATCCTACCTCTAGTCCTTCTTCTGCTGTCCCAGCACAACTACAAAACCATTCACAGCAATCTCAAAACTCTAAATCTAGCCGCATGGAGAATTCCTTGATTTCTCAACAGTTTCTCCTCTCCAAGGAGGTGCAGGATGTCATCTTGGAGGCCAGAAGACCTTCTACTAGAAAGGCCTACTCCACCAAATGGAAACGATTTTGTGCCTGGAATCAAGAAAAGGGACAGAATCCTTGGGTAATAAATATACCTCAAATTTTACAGTACCTAGCTGAAATGTTAAACAATGGACTTTCCTTCTCCTCCATCAAGATCCACGCTGCAGCCATTTCTGCACATTACAACACAGATCCTCCTTTATTCTCTCACCCTCTCTTAAGGCAGTTCCTCAGAGGGGCAAAGAATATAAAACCCCCCAAGGAAACCACCAGTCCCTGCTTGGGACGTCAACTTTGTATTGGAAAAGCTGACCCTTCCTCCCTTCGAGCCAGCTTCTTCATCAGAGTTACAGTACTTGTCATGGAAAACAGCCTTTCTTCTGGCTATCACCTCAGCACACAGGGTTTCAGAGCTACAGGCCCTCATGGCTGTGCAACCATTCATCATTTTCCATCAGGACAGAGTTTCCTTACGAACCAACCCTTCCTTTATGCCAAAGGCAGTATCCAGTGTAGCTTTGAATCAGACTATCCACTTACCTACCTTTTATCCTAATCCACAAAACAAAGGGGAAAGACTACTACATTCCTTGGACATTCACAGACAACTTTGTTACTATTTGGACAGAACAAAGCCATTCAGGAAATCTAAGCAACTCTTTGTGTCCTATGCTGCAGGTGCTCAGGGAAAGGCTATTTCCAAACAGACAATTTCAAAATGGATAGCCCACTGCATACGCTTTTGTTACTCATTTCATGGAAAAACTGTGCCTGCATGCATCAGATCCCACTCCACCAGAGCCACAGCTACCTCTGCAGCCTTCCTCAGGGGGGTCCCTACCAAGGACATTTTGGAAGCAGCCACCTGGAGTTCAGTGCACACTTTCTCCAAGCACTATCACCTCCCACTATACTCAAAATCTAGAGCGGGCTTTGCCACAGCAGTCCTGCAGGGCATCCTAGCCCCTCCTAGTTCCACTTAGTGCCTACCACCCTTACTTAGCTTTGGGATTCTATCCATCTGTTATGACTGCAGCTGTATGCACGATGAACATAGTACAGTTTTGTACCTACCATAAATGTAGATGTTCGAGTGCTCATACAGCTGCAGTCCAGGTTTCCCTCCCTCCATCCCCTCTTAAGACAGGCCTTATGACAAACACTTTTCATATAACCTTTTTGGGGTATTCTTTTATGGTGTATTTGCTTGCAACTACTGTTTTTGATTTATCAACATTGCATCTTTGCATAACATTATTTTTGCCTTCCTTCTGGGGGCACCTGACATCTGCGGCAAGAAAAACTGAAGAAAATGGCATCGGCTGCCTCTTTTATACCCCTGCCGCACTGACGTCAGGGAAGAAGTGACGACAACCGACACCGGACCTAGACTTTGGAATTCGGCCGACCGAGGACCCGCCTGACAGCAGGATAACACATCTGTTATGACTGCAGCTGTATGAGCACTCAAACATCTACATTTATGGTAGGTACAAAACTGTACTTTCTGAAGAGTCTGTTCCAATGAGCCACCCAGGATTGAGGTGCTAGGGACGCTGTCCCATCCAATAAGAATGAAGTTGAGATTGGACAACTTAAAGTTATGTACCTACCATAACGTTCCATGTTAGTTGTCCTTCATCTCACCTTCCTTCTTGCGTCCCTCCCTCCTTCCCCTTCCTCAAGGATTGAGAGGAGTTTTTCAATGGTTTCACTGGCTAGTTTGTTTTGTTATTAGTTGCTTCTCAACCAAACCAGGACAATTAACTGTATATCCAGGTTTATTAATGGATGATCTCCTATAATCATGTCTAGTGTGAGCTATCTCAAACGAGATCTGGGTAGCTGGCGCTGGGCATTCTGGGATAAGGGGTAGCTTCGAGCCAGTAAAGAGCTCTCGAGCTATAGTAAGTGGCCGGGTCGGAGCCGAGGATCGGCTCCGGACCCATCCAGCAAGAAGGAAGGCGAGATGAAGGACAACTAACATGGAACGTTATGGTAGGTACATAACTTCTTTTTATTGACCATGGAATGGGTATGGCTAAGGTATAACTAAATGGGATAGCTTATTTTGAGTACAAAAAGGGAAATTATCTAGGCTTAAAATGGCCTGCAAAGGCAGCTAGCCTAGTACTTACCTATGAGACTATAAAAAAAAAACAAGGCAATCCAGGAAATGTCTGCTCTTTCAGTTGGGGGACTGTTACTACCAGTTTTGGGCTTTGCCCCTTGGTCACAGCTCCCCTGGTGTTCAAGTGCATGGCAGTAGTGGCAGCCTGGCTTAGGCTGCAGTACTTCCAAGTCTTCCCTAACTTGGACAATTGATTCTTGATCTTTTCTATGAAAGCTTCTCTAATCAAAGGTTTAGACTAGTTGCTCCACCTGTGTCTGTCCATCAGCATAACAGTGAATTACAAAAAAATCCATCCTGGAATGAGTTTAAGTAGTAGAATTTATCGGTTACTATTTGAATACAGTCACTGATGCAGCCAAACTACCATTTTAGACTGCATTCTCTTCGCTTACATGCTTCTGACATGCTACAGGTTCCCAGTCCCTCTGCCTTTTCAATACTTCATCATCTTGGGCAACTGGCAATTTCTATTTCTCTCTCAGTTCTTGTAAGGTTTCACATGAGGGTTTTACAGTGGACTAGAGCAATTCAGTGGTCCTATCTAACACATCCCATGGATTTTTCTGTGGCTCTAATGAGCATTTGTCACCATCACATTCACTGGTGGTTGGATTCCCCACTGATCGCAGGACAGCATTTTTGGTCTTCTCCATCCTCAGCCCAAAATGACTACTGATTGATTCCCTTGTGGGATTGGGAGGCATTTTACGAGGAAGATAATTCATGGTAACTGGTCGAGGTACAAGACCAGTCTTAGAGATGAGGGTGATCCTATTAGTGTTATAGGCTTTTCAAGACTTTCTCCCCAAAGGTGTGATTGTCATCCAGACAGGCAACATGTCAGTGGTATGGTATCTGAAGAAGCAAGAAGGATCTTGGTCTTTTCTCCTGTTGATGAGAGTTTAACAGTGGATGATTTCCTTTTAGCAGTTTCAGATCACAACACACATCCTGGGGAGATCCAACATTCTGGTGGACAGTTTGAGCAGGAACACTCTCCTCCCTCACGATTGGTCCTTAAATCCAGACATAGTGGTGCAGATTTTTCAGGCACTGGGTCAGCCCCTGCTGAAATCTTTTTACTTTGCCGTCCAACCCAAAGTAAAGCAGGTTTTATGCTCTGATCCGTCCCTCGGGGGAGCCACCAAGAGATGCTGTTCTCCACACTTGGCCCCTGGATCTCCTTTCCTCCTATCTCCTGACACCATTGACTATCAGTTTTCTTTAGAAAGCTGTCTGTCATCTTCCTTACCCCATCCTGGCCTCAACAAGTGTGGTCTCACCTCCTTCACCAGTCCTGGGTACTGTTTCCAGTTCTGAATCAGATTTCTCATTGTTTGTAATTACTTCTCCTAAATATTTGCTCCCTCAGGCTAACCACATGGTTTCCCAAATTCTAGTGATGGCCAGGAATCCCATGCCTTTGAGAGAGTTGTATATATCCTTTCTTCATCACCAAGAAGGTTTATGGTAGTACATTGAAGCATTTTTCTATATGGGCTTCTTCCAAAGGCTTGGATCACTTTTCAGCACATTTAGAAGCCATTTTGGACTTCTTGGCTGGTCTTTTTCATTCTGGTTGTACTTATTCCACTATTAAGGTGCAACTGGCCACCATTTCTTTCTTCCATATTGGCAGGAATAGTACCCCTGTGGCTGCTCTGAAGCTCTCCTAAGGCCTTCTTGAGGGCACTTTTGTTGCATCCACCTGTTCAGGATCTGGTGCCTCCTTTGGATCTTCCCCTGCTGCTGCAAGTTCGCACTTGACCCCCTAAGTACCTTCAGTTGTGTTTCCTTAAAAGTTTTGCCACCAAAGTCTCTCTCTCTCTGGTGGCTGTCAGTTCAGCCAAAAAGGGTGTTGGAAATTCAAGTATTCTCTGTGCCTTCTTACTTGATTTTTCATAAAGACAGAGTACCTTAAGGAACAGCCCTTCTTTTCTGCCCAGGGTCCCTTCAGGGCTTAATTTAAACCAGTCCATTCATTTGCTGGTGTCCTTCCCAAATTTCAGTAACAAGAGAGAATATTTGCTTAATTTTTTGGATGTTCGTTGACAACTTAGATTATATTTGGAGTGAACCAACAGTTTCAGAAAATTTGACCAACTGTTCATATCCTTTTCAAAGTCGAGACTTGATAAATCTGTTTCCAGAGTAATCCTATCCAGAAGAGAATACCTTTACCTATGAAGCCTAAAAGTCATACTACAAGAGCGACGGCTATTTCAGCTACCTTTTTCTCTCAGGCTCCTATTTATGTTATTTGTGCTACAGCTATCTGGTCTGATACTCATACCTTTGTGTCCCATTAAAACTGAATGTGTGGTCTAGGTTTAAGCTTTGCTTGGTACCACAAGTTTGCGGAATGTTCTCTCCTAGCACCTCCCTGGAGTTTTACTTTGTGAGGAACTGTGTTCACAGGTTGAAACTGAAAAGAAAAGACAACATCTGATATGAAAGTTATGTACTTCCCATAATAATAGCTGGAGGAGAGGAAAGAGACCATTGTTAAGAGGGATAAAGTATCGAGCATAATTATTGTTAAGCCTGCAGTGGTTAAAAGTGAGCAATTCTTGATCAGCTGCTTCACTCCATTTAGAACCTCGAGAGGCGTACCTTTTGTTTAGGTGCCATTGTCTAAAGACTACATCTATGGGGGAGAGGGGGGCAGGGGAACAAGCAGTTAAAAGTGTTTGAGGATATTCCAGGCAATGTTTTAATAGGAAATTAGTTTGATACTGCAGTAGCTTGGGTGCATGCAATCAGACATGGAGGCAAGCACATGGATCCAGCTAGTGCTAGCATCGTCAACCAAGGCTGGTGATGTGTCAGACTGTTTAGTAGCAGCAAGCTTAACTCAGAGCCACAGATGTTGAAAAGTACTGGGCTTCTCCTGGCTGGGGTTACTAAACAGGAGTGTTACACTGGAGTAGTACATTTTAATTTGAAGTACCACAGACAGGGGATACTAGGCATCCTTTGGAAGGGGACTTGGGTAGGGTCACAAAGAAAAACATGAAATGGGTTCAGCTGTCACACCTTACTTTACAGAACTTGAAGAGAGGTAGCCATGGAACCTTTTAGTTCTCAAGAATAGGTGAAGTCTGTATACCAGAACAGAGGGTTATTATGTAAAGAATGGACTTCTGAAAGAAGGTTAGACACAGAAGTGATTAAGTAGCTGGTAGTAGCAAAGATGCATCGATGAATAATTCTGGACCTAGCCGACAATACTGTATTTTCAGACCATGTGTGCATAAAGAGTACAAAAAGAAGACTTATAAAAATTTCTTTTGCCCAGGTATCGCAAAAGATGTGACAGGTCATGTGAGCAGTGCCAGAAGGTTGGCAAGGGAAGGAGATAAAACTGTTTTGATGCATTTATTTGTTGCTGAGGAACAGTTTTGGAAACTAGATGTGGACATTATTGGGTCTGTGAGTATTCCAAACACCACAGATCAAAAAGATATCCTGGTGGTTGTGGTCTTTGCTGCTAAGTACCCTGAGATGGTGATTCGTTTCTCTGTTGATGTAGGAGATGTGTCAGATGTTCACTTGTATACTTTCAATAGGGTTGGTTTCACAAGAGAAATGCTGACATATAGTCACATCAAACTTGCTGTCTTGTTTGCTGAACTCTTGTGCAATAAAACATTTTAAAGCCTACCCCTGCCATCCTTAGACTAGTGGTTTAGCGGACAGATTTAATTCTACCACAAAAACTATATTGAGAGCCCAGTAAAACGCATCTGAGATACTTCAGGTACAACTATCATTGGGTAAGATGGCGATTCAGGTCGTAGCCTGCTATAGGTCCCCAGTCATGTCCCAGAACTCTCACTCCACGTTCCTAAGCACCCTGGAAACTATTAGGGTCCAACTCAACACTCGCGTACTAGGTGACGTCAACTACCCCTCCATCAACTGGGAAAACTACTCCTGCACCAATACACTGGCCCAACGCTTCCTGGAATTCATCAATTCCAATGCCTTGGACCAGCTCATTCTTAACCCCACTAGAGGAATCAGCATCCTTGACCTGGTTATTACTAACATGGGCAACTGTTGCTCTACACCAGTAGTCAGTTCCTCCCTGGTTAGATCCAACCACAAACTCATCACCATGGAAATCCACATCTCACCCACACCCCCCTGCAAAGGTAACCACAATGAAAAACTTTTCCAAAGCTGACTTTGGGCTCCTAAAACAGAGGTGGCTAACTTCACGGCACCCATGTCAATGGAAAATAGATGCATGACTGCTGAATCATACCCCAATGTACTGTTCGAACACATACATAAATGTATGGAACTAGCCATACCCAACAGAACCAAGACACTCTCCTCCAAAAAAAGGAAGCCAATCTGGTGGTTCCCTACCATTAATAAACTCTACAACAGAAGGAAGGAACTTTTGCAGAAGAAGGTGAATCCCAAGACTGGAAAAACTCCCTTATTAGCCTCAACAAAAAGTTGAGATCCCTCATCAAAACCTCTGAAGCCAGTTATGAAGGCAGAATTGCGGCAGACACTAAAAACAACCACAAAGCCTTCTATACCTATATCAAGAATCTCCATGGCAATACCCAGGTTTGCTCTGAGTTACTGCACAATTATACCTCCTATACTGAGCCAACAGATATTGCCAACATACTGGCCGACAGATTCAGTGGCAGCTTTACCCCCCCCCCCCCTTAAGGACCAATCACAATACCGGAGGAATGCCAGGCGCCCAGCATTACTGCAGCACAGGTTAAAGCTGCATTGTCTAAGGCCAAAAATACAGCTTCCATGGGACCCGGCAATATCCCTAGATGTGTTCTACATGAACTACAAAGTGAACTGGCACCACATCTGTGTGTCCTGTTCAATCACAGCCTCACCTCAGGCTTTGTCCCTACCGAATGGTGCACTGCTACAGTCATCCCTCTCCATAAAGGGAGAGCGACTACAGACCATGGGAATTATCGCCCCATTAGACTGAAGAGTCTTGTATGTAAGGCTATGGAGCGCATCATCATGGACCTAATTAACAAGGATATAGGGAATCTTCAGACTCTAGATCCCACTCAATTTGGTTTTGTGAAATGTAGATTATACCTGCTCAACCTGGTTGACTTCTTTGAATCAGTCACCAGAGCTGTGAATGAGGGCAAGGCAGTTCATACAGCCTACCTCAATCTGGCCAAGGCCTTTGATACCATTCCCCACTTGGGAATTATTGATAAACTAACCAAACTAGGCATCAACCCCTGTATCACTAGGTGGGTTGCAAACTGGCTCACAGATAGAACCCACCATGTGAAAGTAGCGGACTCCAAGTCAAACTGCTAACCAGTCACGAGTGGAGTCCCACAGGGATCGGTCCTGGGTCCTCTCCTGTTTAGCATAACTTCTCAGACGTCCAGGCCAACATGAAGGAACTCTGCCTGACCAAGTTTGCAGACGACTACAAGCTGGGAGCCATTATTAAATCCCCAAGTGATGTAGACATCCTGCAGAAAGGTCTCACTGAGACCAATGACTGGTGTCGAATCCGTGGCCTTAAGCTTAATGCCAAAAAATGCATAGTCATCCCCTTTGGGAAAAACTCAGCTCCCAGTAATTACCATATCGATGGGAGCCCACTGGACAGTGAAGGCGTTGTAAGAGATCTGGAGACGCAGGTTGACAGCAACCTCTCCTTCGACCACCACATTGCCACTGTGGTCAGAAAGTCCTTCTTTGTGGCACATCTCATTACCAAGGGTTTTGCATCCAGGAAGAAAGAGGTCGTCATCTCTCTCTACTCTTCTGTCATTAGGCCAATCATCGAGTATAATGACCCATTTGGCATGGACCTCACTAGACATATGCAACAGCTGGAAAGGCCACAAAAGTACCTCACAAAGGGGATCCTAGGCCTTAAACACATGTCCTACATGTACAGACTCAAAAAAACTCCAGCTATTCTCTGTCTCATATCGTCTACTAAGAGGCAGTCTCTGTTTGACTTACAAAGCCATGTCTGACCCAACTCTGCTAGAAATGCTACATCTAAAGAAATCCCAATCCCTCCACACCATATGCTCCAGAAACCTCAACCTCATTACCATAATCAACAGACCATGCTGGAGGGACAGGTTCATAACCCAGAGACTGCCCATCCTCTGGAATAGACTTTCCATATATGTCAAGCAGAGCACCTCACTGGCCCTCTTCAAGAGAAATCTTGATGAGTGGATGGGAAATAGAAACTTTACCCCAGTGATCATTCCAGTGGCTCTACATGATAGAGACACTGGGAACTAACGTCGGCACGATGCCAGGGCACTTCTATGGGCTAGGCTTGTAAAGGCTCCAGGGCCATTAGCCTAGTACACACCTATGAACCAATGAGAGCATTTGGAAATCTGTTCAAGGAGGAATGGAACAGGTACTTGCATACAGAGAGGAGTCACAGTTTGAGCTATGTATGGTCACAAAGTGGGGTGGAGGGGTGCTGGATTTTAATGTATGAAGAATAGGAGGGTCTTTCTCATGAACATTTTGCTGTAAAATATGTCCTAAACTTTAAGACCCAACTTGGAGAGCTCAAGTGGATGGCACAAGAGAACATAGCACAAACATAGTAGCAGTAAAGGTTTTGGTATGACCAGACAGGTATAGCTAAAAAGTATTATGCTGGGCAGAAAGTGATTCTGCTTAGTTTTTGTTGCACCTCAGTCAGTCCGTCGGGAAGATTATTAGTTTTAACGGTACTTTTCCGTTATCGGGGCAACACTTTTAATGAGCGCTTTCCATTCCATTCATTGGGACAGTGTTGTCATGGATACAATGACTCCCTGGGTAGTAACAGCTATAATTCTGAAATTTGAGTATTATAACTAGCCCCAATTTTCAAGCGCCCCGTTTCTAAGTCAAAACGTTTAAACTGTTTCGCCTAATTTTTTTTTCAAGACAGGGTAGCGATTTACAGTCAACAAACAGTGCCTGCTGATTGCAGTCAACAAACAGTGCCCAGTCCCAGCTTTAGTCACTTTAACTTCAGAAACTCCATGTTAATTAAACTCCTGTAATCTTATACTGTTTTAAAAGCCATCATTACCGAAATATACAACACGTCTGTGGTTTGAAAACGTTATTCTTATTATTTATGTATTTATTTATTTTTTTTTAAGGGAATCCGAGTCTGTCTCAGCTGTAGAAGTAAGAAACAGAGAGCTACGTCATTTAGCAGATAATTGGACAGAGCAAAATAGTGTCAGTATGAGGCATTACAGTCCAATAAAGTGTTGCCTCGATGTACGATAGAGTCTTTCAATGTGGAAGTTTGAGGAGCGTGTACTTTTTAAGACCCCAAGTGAGTAACGTCAATATTGCTAATGAGGTACACTTGAGAGCTATGACAATATGTACACATATTAAAATAAATGCAAGGTAACTAAGATTGCTACCTTTTCAAATGTGCAAAGTGGGACATTTTTTGTATGAATGCAAGATTTTGCAGGACAAGCCATGCCCACACCTATCGCAAAGGTCTGAATGTTTTGGCAAAATAAAAGCTTATACTTATAGAACTTGATTTGCTTATACTCCTTCAGATGACACTTATGTGTTTTAGAAATATTCTGTTAATTTTTACTAATTGGAAAAGGGGTCATTTACATAGTCACGGCAACACTTTCTAAGTAGTAGCTGAATTCATAGCCGCGTTCATAGCTAAAACGTAGGTGCATCATGTGTTGCCCCGATAACGGAAAAGTACCTTTTTAATATGCTACCGCATAACTGGCTGTCTAGCACCTGTGCCCAGCTGTATTATTTCCTGTCCAAGAGATACCCTTTGCCCTTTTTCTGACATGCTTCAAGAATATGCTTTGATGTAAACCTTTGTACCTCAGCTCCTTAATCATCATTGCATTTTTTTCACTGAGTGCTATAATCTGGAGCTGCATTCTTGGTACAGAATTTGCTTTTGACAGGACAATCCTGTCTTAGGAATTTCCTGGTTTCAGCTTTTCTCCCCACCTGGTTCTTATACACTGATTTTGAAGCAAGAAATAAGATGGAATCAGTACTACTTTTAATTAGTAGATCTTTGAAAGAGACTCCTGAAGTGAGCCCCCTTTAATCCTCCCTCAAGCATCATTTTGAGTGTGGCTGTACTTTTTTTTTTTTATTTTGTATCAGTGTACATAGGGAAACTGGCAAAGATTTATTACAAATGTATCCTATTAAAATTTTTTAATTTTGTTGAATTCTTAGAAGGTGTGCTGGTTTGATTATGAGCAATGCAGAAACTGTGACACTTGACAAGAATATTAATAGAGATCTAGGGTATACTGTCATGTACCATGAGGACAAAGGTGCTGCCAACTTAGAAAATGAAATTTTATGGCTTTGTGAGAATCATTTGCAGAGGATGAGTTTGATGAGACCCTCTCCAAAAGTTTATCTTGGACTCGCCATAGCATGTACTACCTGATTTTTCTCACGTTCCTGTAATAAAAAAAAATCCTGTATTATCACATAACGGGAAAGAGTTTAGCAGTGGACAGAGGCAGTACACAGTATTTAATGCATTAGTGTCTGATGTCCCATTGAATAGCATGAAGGCATGGTGTTGCCGAGCTATTTCTAATGACGTAAGCAAGAGATGGTTAGAAAGAGCCTTTTGTTATGTGAGAGAGTAACACTGATACTTTGATGCTTGGTCAATGTTTGCAGACATTTTGCTATGCATAAGGCATTTCTGTAGCTTCATATTATCATTCAGTTGTTAAAAGGTATACAGATCTCTACATTTGTTTCCACTGCCCTACTGTTGATGCACTGTGCTTCTCATTCAGACTGTAAAGGCTGTACTATTCATATTGGAGTAAACAGCCTGATTTTCTTTTTCATAGCACACAAGTGACATTTGAAATGGCAGTAAAGAAATTCTAATCCTAAAGAGGAAAACGTGAGAATCCAAGTCAAACTTTGTAGGGATTGTAACAGAGGTCTTTTCAATAAAATGGTTTTAGGACATATCTGTTGATATTTTAATTCTCTATATAGTTTTGCATGGTACTTTTTTGTACTGTATGATGCTGCATATTGTTAGGCATATTTCGCATACAATATAAGCAATGTAGAGGATTCACACCCTATGTATTGTGTTAGATCATGTCATAAATCACCCAGATGTTAGGTGCACCATTTAGACTTGCGCAGCTGTATTATACCAACCACACAGATCTTTGTGAATCCTGCCCTATACAGAATAGTCATCAATATCTGTGTATATGCTTGCATGTATGTAAATGTAAATGTTTTTTGTTTTATTATAGTCATTATTCTTACATAGAGCATTTCATTTTTTTAGAAGTCACCTAAATAGTGTTGCTAATATTTTTGCTCAGCTTGTAAAAAAAAATTAGCAAATGTAAGCATTTTGTAATGAACAATTAAGTATGTATTAGAAATTCAGTTTTAATTTCTTTGCTTGATCTTATGAATGCTGTGAAAGCTATTTTATCTAGTACCAGAAGAAAAATCAGTGACTTCCCATCTGAATTAAGATCTGTTTGTAATTAAAGAATCAAAGTATCAAGAAGTGCTAGGTAATTATACTGCTTCTTCTCTGTTCTCCATGTCCTTTTGTGTATAAATTCATCAAACTTATCCACAACTTATTTTTTTCCTTTGTACAAATGTCATGCTTACCTCCAGAAAGCAGTTAAACATTTGTTCTAAGCACAGTGTGTTACTAAGCAACTCTTCATATCATGTTAAACAATGTTGCTAGTCAGGCTTCCATTGGTAAGTATAATCTATGGTTTCTTGTATTTGTTTGAATTTAATTAAATAATAAACAAGCCGTTACATCTTCATTGTGTCTGTTTAAATTCTTTTGTAAGCAAGTGGACTGCTTCCTGTGAAAGAACTGAATTAAGCAATGTGTGTAGATCGAATGAAAATTCCTCTGAAACACAAGTTTGAATATGTAATTTACTGGCATGAAACAACAGTGCCAGAATGCCTCTACTTAATATCCTTTTATCGAAAGTTTTTCCATTAGCGTAAAACAGCATCCTTTCAAAGTTCTAGTAGTATACCAACAAAAAAGTGTTTTTTTTATTAAAACATTTGAATACTTGTATTACTAAATTGCACTTTAACATCATCACTGCTGATAGTCACATTTGCATGATTTAATAGCAGGACTGAGCTTTTCTTTCTTTAGTCCTGCACTGTGTTCGTAGAAATCGTCATCTTTTTAGTTTCGTTTTTTTGGCTGGGAGTTTAGTGCAGACGACTAAGTCTATGATCTGCTAATGAGCTTCATTCTTTAATGCTGGGATTTGTTTCATTCTATCTCCTTTTGCCCGTATTGTGGCAGAGCAAGTCACTTAATCAGACAGTGCTCCTGGCTTCCACTGAAAGTGGGGTCCAAGATGTCACACTTGGTTCTATGAGCAGAGTTCCCCAAAAATGGCATTATTTCAGTATCAATTTGTTATGCTCAGCTGTTCCAATGGTCTAGAGGGATAAAGCCCTGACCACAGCCCAACTGACCTGGGTTCAGTTAGCGGCTCAGGCAACTGTCAGGACAGAGATAGGCATGTCTGCCCTTGGTGGGAGGGCACTAGTTGATATGCTCTGTGCTGGTAAATGTGGTCCAAAGAGGGAAGTTGTCCTACAGTGCAATAAACGAGTTTGGGGTGGCAGAGAAATGGAAGTGGGTAGGGCATTAAAAAAAAAAAAAACAGATGGAAGAGCAGATAAGCTGAACTTCTAGGATAAACTTAGTATCCATGACTGGCCACAGCAGTGTTGAAGTAAGTCCAGGGGGGTAGGAGGATGGCTGGTAGACCCATCTTGGACATTGGGCACTGGGGTGCCAGCGGACCAAAAACTGAATTTGCTAGTCTTTTCCTTCACTTATCCAAATTCTATATGTTGAACCTCCCTCGTAATTTTCATTAATTATTCTGTTGTTGGGTTTACATCTGATCTCCATTTTCTAATGATCGCTTTTTTCACTGCTAACATTAACATACTAAGAAGATCTTTGTTGTAGCCACATTCTTTTACATTGTTGTTTCAGTTCAAGTAAATTAATTCTGTTATTGAACTTAGCTGCTCCCAAACAATAGGCTAAGACTATTCTGCACAGACTGTTTAAAATCTGACAGAGCTGTGCATCTAATATATGTTCCCAGTTTCCTCTCTCATCTGAGTTACATCTCCAATACTTATCTTCTAAATCAGGGGATATGTCTTCACTCTATGTGGGAGTGTAAAAGTACCTGTAAAGACATCATGCAAGTATTCTAAATTATTTCAGTTGTGTTGCATATTTGGGTGCCTCACAAGTTTTGTCATCGATGTAGCTTATTTGTCTGCTTATTGATTCTGTTCCATTCCTCCTCTTTTGTTCAGCCTGCTTCCTACAAGTATTTCAAAGCTTCATATACCCTCCTCTTATTTTCTTGCAAGTTGTTTCTTCTGTGCTAGTGTCTATTAAAAATCAAATTAGATCTGACGTCTCATTCTGTTTTCCCCCATGTTGTTTTATTCTGTACAGGCGTGTGTCGCTTAACGACTGGGATAGTTTCTGTGCAATAGGACGTTATGTGAACATCACATAGTAAACTATACTGTACAGGCCTGTTGTACTGTACCGTACTACTTCTATGGACTAAATAGCAAATATTCTGTGCTGTATTTCAGCTAGTACAGTACTATTATATTGTATGTGGCTGTGTAACAAAAGGGTTATGTAAAGTGCATAATATACAGAAAAATATATACAGCAATACACAGTACTGAGTACACATAGTACAGGTATACTTACGAATGCAGCTTGCAGGGATAACGTGTTGAGTGAGTATACGTACATAATGAAGTTACTGTACACTGCAGTAGTTTAAATCGATCTTAGTTCGTAAACTTTTTTTATTTATATTGTTTTTCTTTTAAACTTTCTTATTCTTATTCAGTATCACACACTTTAGATTTCTTATATCACATATTTTTTAAACTTTGTTATCTCACGCAGGATTGGGGTCATCCACATAATTATCACTGTCCTCCACTTCCATGTTTTGTCCCACTGGAATAGTCTTAGGTTCAACAATTTGCATTGATTCAGCATCACCAAAAATGTCAATATCACCTCCTGCAGTGCTCTGAAGAACCTGACTCGGGCTCTTCTTGGGTAGGTGTTTGCTTCTTCAGGTGTATGTCCAATGTGGCCTGTTTACTTTGGTTCTTGTTTTCTTCACAGATTTCTTTATATGCAGCAAATACAGCATGGGCATTTCTGTCTATCAGTGAAAAGCGTTCAGTGTCTGGGTCCATGTCTTCTGCACTCTTAAGCAAATTGTTTAGGTCTGCAAAAAATTTGGCTAGTCCTTTCACAGTGAATCCTTTTTGCACCTGTTCTTCTTCCTCTACGGATTCCTTTTTCCTTGCCTGTTCAGCTGTAAGCTTCTGTTCCAGCTCCAGCAACTCCTCATTTTTTCATTCATCAGGAACCACTTCTAAAAAGTTTTTGTATGTCTGCATCATCCACCTCCAGGTTAAGGTTGTTTGCCATCTGAACAACAGCTTTTTTAATCCCTACAACTTCCTCATCCCTAGCAAATCCTTTAGAATCATGGTCGAACCTCTTCAGAGTTTTCTTCCAGATGCCATTCATGCATTCTTTGGTGACATCATTCCAAGCCCAAGCAAGGTTCGTGATGCAGTGGTAGATGTATTCCTTCCAGAACTGCATCAATATCTTGCCAGTGCCTTCGTTAACTACATCAAAAGTCAGAGCAAAGGCTGTCCTCAAGTAGTAGGCCTTAAAAGCAGCAATAACCCCTTGAGCCATTGGTTGGATTAAATAGGTTGTGTTGAAGGGAGGAACACCACTTTGATATTGAGATGGAGGTCACCAGTAAAAGCAGGATGTCTTGCAGCATTGTCGACAATTGTTAACTTTTTGAAAGTTATTCTTCTTGACAGTACTTCTCATTTCAGTGGGATAACAATTCAAAGGGGCATCTTGAAAGAATTGTCTGGTCATCCATTACATCATATTGCTCCTATAGTACAAAGGTAAAATGTGCTTATTGATGTTCTTGAAAGTCCTGGGGTTTTCACTGTGCCAGATCACAAATGGTTTCAACTTCTAGCCTGCAACATTGCCTCTAACAAAACTGTTATCTGTCCTTAAAACCCTTAAAATCTGGCATTGTCTCAGCCTCCTTATTAGTAAATGTCCTTTCAGGCATACATTTCCAGAATAAGGAGGTTTCATCCATATTGAAGATCTGCTGGGGCAATATCCACCCTCTACAGTAAGCTTATCCAGGACTTCCACAAATTCTTCTGCATCCTTCATGTCAGCCCTCAGACTCACCACTCACTTTCACATTTTGTAGTGAAAAATGCTGTTTGAAGCGTGTAAACCACCTAGAACTAGCACTAAACTATTATCTGGTCCTGTTTTTCTTTAAGCATTTGGAACGAACTTCGTGCCTTGGCCGTGATTGTCATGGTGCTGAGGGGGGATACACTTCTGAGTCTGGTGCTCAATCCATGTCATTAACTATTTCTGTGCATCAGATATAGGCCCTTTTTTATTTTAGTTAATCTGCTAGCAATTCAGGGATTAACAGCAGAGCCAGTACAGGTGTACATCACTTAATGTCCTTCCGCACATTGTCAGAGCAAATCCTTTCACAGCCTAGGTCACTTTTTCTTTGTTTTTCTGGATGGTCTTGATTATGGAGTGATGCATGCCTAACTCATGAGCAATAAGGTTCACTCCTTTTCCACCTTCATGTTGTTTAATCAGCTTTAATTTTGTTTCACAGTCAATAATCCTCCTTTGCCTTTTGCTGGCATCACAAGCATTAGTTTTCCTATGTTTTGGAGCCATGATGCACTTGATCTGGGATTGCACTTGACCTGGGACACATGTGGTTGACAGTGGACATATATGCAGTCGGACTTTGTGCGTAAGTGCATTAAACTATGCACACCTGTACTGGCTCTGCTGTTAATCCTTGATATGTTAAAGTAACCTCAGGCTGCAAGTTAAGCAGTTACATATCTCTTTAAGATCATTGACTTTTCTCATCACCTTCACATTCTCTTTTTAAAGTAAACCTTGCTGCTGTTCACTGTTTACACGCGATATGTCCAGAAATCTGCTTCATGTAATTTGCCTGTCAAATGAATGTTCTAGTTGCTTCTTGTGACCTAGTGTAAAATTGCTCCAGTGTGTTTTATCTGTTTGGTACTGACTCTTTATATCATAAAGTGGATTGCATGTTATTGTTTTCTTGTTAGTTTTATTTCCCATGATATATTCTCATGGAATTCAATAGAGTATTTTTTTCATTTGAGATTCTGAGTGACATTTGACAAAACAGTGTAATATTTTTAAAGAAAAAGTATACAACAGATTGCAATAATAGTAATACTATACATTTGTTTTTGCTGCAGATATTTAACAGTATTGATAGTAATCCATACCTCTTAACTGTACAGATTTTCGTAGAATGTCCAGATTTTTGCCTCAAATTTTTGGTCCATTTTGTTGTAAAATTGTAGTTTTCTGGCAAATCATTATAGCCTGAAGTTAGAAAATAATGACAGCCATTTGAGTTTCAGACTTCATACCCTTCAGAAAATTCATGCTAATGCAAAACCTGTTCTGTCAACTTTCTAAGTTTGTAACAACAATATTTAAAAATGATCCCTCTTTTGGGGCCTTTGTCCCACTTTTATTTTTTATTTATTTTACATTTGTTGACCGGGAGAGTCCGACTGGATACGTGTACATTTTCAGCAGAGGCCCGGGAGAAAAGCTCCACAGATTAAGAACAAACAAGTATAAGATTTCTACAAAGCAAGCAAGTATTCATAGAAAAACACATGATTTAGCAAGATTCCATAGTTTTAAAGTTACAAAGTGCAATATTCATTGGTAGTTGCAAGTTTTAACAAAATCCATAGCTTAAAGTTAGAGTAAAGCAGTACTTAGAATGTACTGGTTTCTGTTAATAATAATAATAATTGAAACAAATGTAAGTAAAAAGGGGTTGGGAGAGGATGTTAGGGTTAGTTTTGTGAGATGTGGTTGGGTTTGAAGTTGGAATCTGTATAACTGTGCACTGTTGGTGTGGGTGTTCGCAGGTGAGGCACGATGAGGAGGAGTCATGATTCTTCTTCAAGGGATAGAAGTGAAAGGGAGCATGAGAGTGGGTCAGAGGGTGTGTATGATAGGAGTCAGCCTGGTGGGTAGTAAGGGCATAGCCATGTGAATTTTAGGTGTTCTTTTAGTAGCTTTTTGAATGTAACCATTGAGTTGACTGAGGTAATAGCAGAAGGTAATGAGTTCCAAATTTTACCGATGTAGTTAGGGAAGAGGGAGTCACCTGCTGTGTTATTGCTTTTGGTCACCTTGATTAGTCTTTTATCACTAGAGCGAAGTTGTCTGGTATTAGTTTGTAGTTTAAATAGATTAGTTAGTGCTTATCACTAGAGTAAAGTTGTCTGGTATTACTTTGTAGTTTAAGTAGATTAGTTAGTGCTTATCACTAGAGTGAAGTTGTCTGGTATTAGTTGGTAGTTTAAGTAGATTAGATAGTGCTGGGTTTTATCACTAGAGTGAAGTTGTCTGGTGTTAGTTTGTAGTTTAAGTAGATTAGTTAGTGCTGGGGTTTTTTCTGGAAGTAGTAAGAGTTTCTGGGCGAAAGAAAGCTGATGGAATGAGAGGAGATTTGGGAATTTAAGCCAGTTAAGTTGATTTAGTGAATGACAGTGGTGGGCACGGCAGGGGGGCACCAGTAGCAAATTTGGCAATTTGATTGTCGCAGATGTTAAGCTTGGTCATGTCCGTTTTGGGTAGGTTGGTGAAGATGGGAGCGGCAAGAATAGTGTGGAGAGGAGGTGGGTTTGAGCTGTGGTTATTCTAGCAGGTTGGGTTAGAAATGATTTGTTTTTATAAAGACTCCCCAGTTTTTGTGAATGTTCTTAATAGTTTGATTTATATGTAGATAAAACTTGAGGTTGTTGTCAGTGGTCACTCCTAGCAGTTTAGTATGTGTGCCTGAAGAGATGATAGTCCCAGCTCTGGACACAATATTGAATGTGTCGGTCACTGAGATGTAGGAGGTTTTCCAGACTGGTGGGATGGTGCTTTCTGGTGTAGATCTGTTAAGTAGAATAGGGATTGGGTAGGCAAGTTCATTAGCAGCCAACTGGAGATATTCTGTTGGAATACCATCCGCTGCTAGGGTAGTAGGTTTAAGTTTGGATAATAATTGTTTGACATGATTGGTAGGGATGGGTTAGAATTGGAAGATAGTTTGGGGACTGACTGCAGGCTTGGGGATCTTGGTAGTAGTAGTAGTGGGATGTTGAACTAGTTTAGAGATGGTTTCTATGAAGTATTTGTTGAATGACTTAGCTATGTCTGTGATTTCGCCTGTGGAGTTTGGTGATGGGGTGGAGGGTTTGCTGGGGTGAAGTAGTTTATTTATTCCCGCCCAGAATTTTTTTGGGGTTGTTTTGGTGCCTGTTTTGCAGAAGTAGGAAATCATTCTTTTCATCCTGTAGTTTTTTGGTTTCATTTCTAAGCGTTTGAAATTGTTCTCTAGTTGTTGTAGTTTTTGTGGCTCTCCAGTGATGCCAAGCTCTATTCCTTTGCGAAATCTTATTTTTAGTCTCTTTGGTGATCCAGGGGGCAGTATTCATTTTGAGTTTTGTGGTACTAGGTGGGACATGGGCATTTAGGATTTTTAAGAAAGTGTTGTTGAATTGGATTACAGCTTCTTCTAGGGGTACTTCTTTTAGTATGTTCCAATTATGGTATTTTAGTTCGAGTTTGAATTTGTTTGGGTCAAAGTTATTTTTGTTCCGGGTAGTTTGTATTAGTGGGGTAGAGTTGACGTGGATTTTGTATTTTAGTAAGAAGGTGGGTTGGTGGTCACTAAGGGTGTCCGGAAGGACTCCTGCTTGGTATGAAGTACTGTCTTATTTTTCAAGATCCAATCTAGGAGACTTTCTTTGATTTTAGCATTTCCTAGCCTATTGCTAGATTGAATGCCATGGGAGAAGCTGTAGAGATTAATATGATTGGTGGGGTTAGTGGTTGAGCAAGTGTTCCAGTCAATATTAATGTCACCTAGGATGACGGTTTCTTGAGGTAGATTTTGATTAACCCAGTGTAGGAGGGATTCTAGGGAGGGAATATTGTTGCTTGGTGGTATATAGCCAGTGATAATATTGATTGATTTTTTTGTCACTGAGTTTGAGTTTGGCTAAGAGAACTTCCCTCCTTTTATGGATAATCTATCTTTTCGTAATACGTTGTACTCAGGTGGGAGGAACTCGCTGTCTGGTGGTGTAGGTTTTAACCATGTTTCAGTTAAGGATAGTAAATCTGGTGAATAGATGGATATCAAAGCATGGAGTAGGTGTACTTTGTTATTTATGCTTCTGATATTTAAGCTAAGTAGTAGAAGGCTATTTTTTGGTCTAGAGATGGGAGATTGGTTGGGTGAGAGAAATGGAATAGATAGAGTATTTGTGCAAGGGTTTGGCTCTGGGTTGGGGTGTATGTCTCCAGCTAGGATCAGTTGATGGCTAATATGGTTTGAGTTTAGTAAATTTGGTTAGAATGGCTGTGTATCTATTTGTAGTAAGTGATTTGGTAGACATTGTGAGGAGTCTTCCTGAGGGAGGTAGGAGAATAATGTGGTGGTGACTACTTGGGGATCTTGCTGTAAGAGGTTGAGAGGTATGATTCCAAGTCAGTTTCTGGAGCAATAAGATTTTTTTTTGTTATTATTGAACATTCTATTCAAGAATATCCTTCTTAGCTATTGCCCCTATTTTTTCGCTTCTAGCATTCCCCGTCATTAACTACTATTTAGATCAAAAGATCATATGACAAACTCACGCATTCTTATTACATGACATGATCCTCTTACCACCATGATCTTAAACTAGTCCGTCTTTACCAGGTACGTAAGATTAACGTATAGACTATTGTATTTTATTGTCCTTGTATACCTAGCAGATAACATCACTTCAGATTTTGGCAGTCCCTGTTTTCATTTTCTTAACGCTTCTGTGATGCACTGAAAACATGTATAATTTGTAAAGTAACGTATCACTTCATATATGACTTCCATACTGTCTCACCTGCCTAGTTCAACACATCAGCAACCCTTAGTACAAACTTTCATACTTTTATCTTACCGAACATCTATTTTAGCACCTAAACATACACATGCATACTCATCACCCAAACAAAATACAAAACAAAATGTGCATTACATCTTTTCATACTTTCTGAGATTTTTTAAGTAGGAGATCCTGTAAAATTTTTATTCTGTTTAGAGGCCTCAGTCTAGACGGGAAAAGCTTCTCCTTAAAAGTCTTAAGCATATTGCTTCTGTTTCTGGCATTATTCAGCTAATACACACAAGCAAACACACACACACAAGCAAACACACACACACACACACACACACACACACACACACACACACACACACACACACACACACACACACACACACACACACACACACACACACACACACACACACACACACACACACACTACTTAGTGGCCGTAAAGGATCACTGCTTGATATAATTCTCAAAAATATTCCAGACAGATATAAGTCTGTTATTGTCATACCTCATGGTACAAATGATTACTCTGTGTTTACTCATTCTGGTTTAATACTATAACCCCCTCCCAGTACTAGTCATATCGGTCTTCCTCCATGAGAAGGAAAGCCTACCTTCTGATCTTCCCAACCACATGGACCAGTATAACCTGTGTAATCTTTATAGAGAGAGACTGCATTCCATTTTTTCATAGCTGTTAGTATACTTGTTAAAGCAAAATATACCTATTTATTTTGGGAACTCTAACAACTTGCATGTAATACTTAATGCTTAAAAATAATGGATAATGACCAAACACTCTAGCAACTTAGACAACTTCTTTAACGTAAAAGAGCCGTGATAACTATCAGTAGGAAGAACTGCCCTACTGTAAAAACAGAACAAAAAAATCATTCGAGAACCTTTTCACCATCAGCAATGCTTACATCACTCAGTAATGTGTCACATTTAACGTCCTCTGCAAACACCCCTAAAGGCTTCATTGCCCAGCTACCACCAGTCCACCCATTGCACTAAACTTCCCACATATTCCGTCAAGTAACGTAGACCTTGATACTGATCTACTAAAATTCTGTTCCATAACTGTCACTGTAGCTACAGTCCATAAATTCCTAGTGAACATTAAAGCCGTGGTCCTACATAGTGAGCATATTTTGCACCCTAAATTCCTAAAATAAAGTTTTCATTTTATATTTCAAAACATTTTTCCTACACTCTTAACTTGTTTTTTTCCTCCCGTAATAGCCCCTTAGGCTGGAAAGCTGGCAAAAACAGTATTCTCCCTAAAGTTAGCATTCTTTCATTCCTTGAGCATATACATCTCAACTGTCCAGATTCCTACAGAATGTCCAGATTTTTTACCCATATTCCTCATCAAATGTGTGGTTTTCTTGCAAATCTTTATGCATTGAAGGCACTAAATGGCAGATGGTGGTGTTGTAGACTTTATATCATTCAGAAAATGCAACATTATTCTAGTAATTTTCTAAGTTTACAAGGGACATTTTTAAAATTTGTCTCCCCATTATTTTGACTTTATCCATATTTATTGGGCTAAGAGGTTAAGAATTATGCTTGAGCATTACTGCCCTGTAGCTAAACTTCTCTTGTACCCATGCAAAAAAATATAAACAAATATTCAACTTTGTCAGTGATTGATGTTTGTAAATAGCTCTATGCATGTCTTTTGTCTGTCCATCAGCACTTGCACATCCTCTGCTACTAGTAACATATGTTTTAATGGCAAAATATGTGATTTGCAGGTACACTCTTTTTAGTTCACAAAAGAGCTTTGGGCCAAGTTAAGACTTCCCAATTTTTTTTTCAAATTACACCCTGAACTGCTCAAGCAGTTAGCCTTCAATCCAGACTAAACAGTTCCATTTAGGAGAAGGCTGTCTCTGCTCCAGACAACTCCTTTCTCTGGAGGATCAGCATTTTTTCTCTGTATGATATCAGTGGTTTACCCTATAAGCTTTTTATGAGAGGGTTAAAATAGTATTTTTATCCAGAATACCTTTCAAAAGGATCCAAGATGAACTTAATACATGGTTTACTAATAATGTCCCTCAAGCTGATGCCGGCAAAACTAATTTCATTCTTTTCTGGCATTAGGGAAACTAGTCACCCCTTCTCTCATTTGTCTTTCTGATCCATAAGGTACTGTTATTTCATAAACTGGATCCCTCCCGTAATTTTCAGCAAAACATTTCCCACTTTGTCACTGACGTTCAGCAGAGCTAATGATTCATACGGTCTGTAGTTTGATTCCTGCATTGGCTTTGTTGCTGAGATCTAATTTAGTACTTTTCTGCAGTATGATTGTGTACTGTTACTTCCATTTTTACATAGGAATATTACTATATAGTTCTGTGAAACTGTGTATCTGTAACTACATATAAATATCTTTCTGTGCAGTTACTCAGACATTCTGCAACCTCATTTCCCACTGCTGTGTTTATTTATTGTTAGTGACTAACTACTTGCAGTTATTATTACTGTTGTATCGCTGTGCTGAAAATTTTGCTTTTTCGCCAATCTTTGTCCTGGGTTATCAGACCAGGTCACTAACAAAAATACACAATGTGAAGTTGTTCTATCTCGCCGTTCATTCTTACAGATGGGTTTGGAGCCGATCCTCGGCTCCGAGTCGGCATACTACAAAGCTCAAGGTCTTCATATAGCTCGAGGCCAAGTCCTTATCCCATGATGCACCTAGAGTTACCTCAGATCTAGTTTGCCGCTGCCATAGATCGGAGGTTCTCGCTAGCTAGGGCCAGTAAAAATCTTATTTTCTTAAAAATATTGATACAACTTTTCTGATTTATATCTTTAGATATTTAGATAAGCTCTTGTAGCATTTTGTGTAGTTTCCCTTCCCTTGGTGTGTCTTTTTTCTTAGATTAGTATTTAGCTCTTTTGGCCTTGTTTTATTTAGGCCTAGTTAAATCTTTATAACTACTTTAGATTGTAGGGTGTGCTTTACAGTTTGAATAGTGACCTTTTTTTTGTCACAGCTTTAAAATAATTACTGTTAGAGTTTAGATATGAGTGTGTAATAGTAGTTTATAGTGTAGTTGTGTGCCTTTAGATAGTGACTTTCTGTCACAACTTTGATACATTTAACTATTTAGAGTTTAGATAAATAGTTTTGTGCGTGTGTGTGTGTGTGTGTGTGTGTGTGTGTGTGTGTGTGTGTGTGTGTGTGTGTGTGGACTTCTATTTAGCCCATAGTTTTAAAAGGCCTTGTTTAATAATTCTTGTTTGGGTGTGTCTAGTTTTTCTTTTTATAGCACCCTATTGATATTGTGTGTTATAGTATGGCTGACAAAGACAAACACCCTAGGTCAGGGTTAAGAAATGTCGCAAATGTGGGCAGAAAATGTTAGTCACTGACAGTCATGTGAACTGTGTTTATTGTTTGGGAGCATTGCATCTCCAGGAAAGCTGCTCCATCTGTCATCCTTTCTCTTCTAGGGATCTCCAGGAGAGAAAGTTAATCGACAGAGGTTTACTTAAACCTTCATTCCAAGAAGCTTTGAGTGACCAGGACAGGTCCAGTAAATCCTCAAAGTCTTCCAAGACTTGTACTTCTGGGTAAAGAAACCAAAAAAATCTTTGTTGGTTCCACAGACCTCTTGAGCCGGCCGTCTTGACTTTTGGAGCCGGTCCCCGGTTTTGGAACCGGTATCCGAAGTGCCTAAGTCTCCACTCTTGCAATTTGTACCTCCTTCTATCCACTCATCTCGGGCTTCAATTAGCCTTTCCGATTTGGATGTGGATCGTGTTGTGCAGAAGCTTCTACAGGCACCGGCCTTTGCAAAATTCTTATCGGCTCTGACCCAAATGGCTTTGGAACTGAAGACCCTTTTACCATTTACTACTGTTCCTCCTCAGAGCCATACCAGTCCTTCAGAGCTGGAGGAGTCAGACTTGATCGGACCCATCGCTTGCTCCAGTGTCTTCGGCTCCATTTACTCTGATGTCCTTGGCACCAATCGAGGAATCTAAGAGCCGACACTCTCTATGGTCAGGTCCAGGGAGGATAGTTGGGCTAACTTGTCGGTTCTGACTCTGCCTCTCGGGGCTTCGGCTTGGATGAGCTCGGCTCCTACCTCTGGCTCAGAGCCCACTGTCCCGGTGCTGGGGGTATTGACGGTTTCCTCGGATCCATCGGTCCCTTCTCATCGGAGCAGAGGTGCCTTCGAAGCCATGAGGAGAGTTATGTCCTAAGACATCTTCGAACTCGGGTCCAGCTACTTCCTCCCCAAAAGCGCCAGTGTCTGCTTCTGCTTCACAGATCCTTGCCAAGCATAGAGACCCAGAGCCACTGGAAGCCCCATTGGGTGGCCCCTGCTCTTCCAAGACCTCACCAGAAGCCCCCAGTGATGAGGTTCCCAGGAAGAGAATCTGTAAGAGGAAGCATTTAGACTCCCCTCAGGAGTCCCTCACATCCAATACCTACTTGGATGAATCAGAAGGGTCCCCCTCTGAGGATATCTCATTTGCTGAGAAATTAGAAATCCTTAGGCAGAGGGGTGACTGGCAGTTCACCAGCCCTACTGAAGACTATTCGGTTCTCCTGAAGGCTTTCGGGTCTCAGCCCTCCACCTCTTGGGTGTCTTCTCCCTTTGATGAGCTTATGCAGCTGGTCTCATGAAGGGCATGGGAGTCTCCGGACACCATGGAGCCTGTCTCCAGGAGGCCTGATAAATTTATTTCTGCCCCCCAGGACAAATCCAGTTGATGCCATGGTGGTGGCAGCAGCCACCAAAAAGAAATTTCAGAAACTTCCTCTTCTGTCCATCCTCCTAACAGAGATTCTAGGATCATGGATAGATATGGGAAGTGCACTTACAGTTCAGTGACTTTTGCACTGTGTTCGCTCAACTATTTAATCCATTTTACTAGACTGCAAAGAGATATCCTAAAAGAGCTCGGAGATGCTGTTCAGGGTACAGTAGCTGCAGGAGCCTCAGATAAAGTTGCCTCCCAACTTGCTACCCTCAACTCCATAGTAAACTCGTCCATGTGCCTCATTTCATATGCAGCTGATGGAACAAGCAGGGCAACGGGTACAGGAATTGCACTTAGGAGATACTCCTGGATGCACTTGTGTTCCTTCACGGAGCCCTTTAAGTTATCCTTTGTAAATACCCCTTTTGATGGCTCGTCCCTTTTTGGGCCCAAAGTTAATGAAAGTTTGACCGGGTGTGAGCAGGAAGGGAAGACTCTATCTGACGTCCGAGTCCATTTTTCCACCCGTACCAGACCTTACCCCAAGGGTCAAAGGGGAGGAAAGATGTGGTTCCGCAAAGCCCAAGGAGCCTTTCAGGGCACACATGGTGAACCCCCCTCCAGGGACAAGGAGGGGGCAATAATGGAAGAGGGGGTCCGCAAAACCAGGGCGATAAAGATCAGTTCTTTGGGAAGCCCTACCAGCGCTCCTGAAAGGAGACCCGACTGTCCTACTCTGGAGGTAGTCGGAGGTCGCTTATCTTTGTATCCAGACACCTGGCTCAAACTAACAAATGACAACTGAGTACAAAGTATAATTTCCAGAGTATACTTCATTCCTTTCACCACACTCCCTCCACTGACAAGAAAAATCCCGGACGTTCCACCCAGTTACAGGGAACAGGCAACAATAGAGGTCCGATCGTTGCTAACAAAAAGAGTCATCCAGCCAGTCCCAGCAGACCAGATAGGATCCGGAATTTACTCAAGATTCTTTTTAGTTCCAAAAAGGACAGGGGACTGGAGGCCTCTATTTTTACCTCAGCAGACTAAACAGATCTGTCAAGAAAGAGAAGTTTCGGATGGTCACGCTTCAGTTGATACTTCCCTTTTTAGGGAAAGACAATTGGATGTGCTCGATAGATCTCCAAGATGTGTACTACCACATAAAAATGGCCAGACCATCCAGGGATCATCTGTGCTTCTGGCTGGGAGCCAATCATTACCAGTTTCGAGCCCTGCCCTTTGGTCTCACTAAAGCCCCCCAGAGTGTTCACCAAATACATGGCAGTGGTCACGGCTCACCTGAGACATTTAGGATTCCAGATATTTCTGTACTTAGACTATTGGCTCCTAGCCGCCACCACCACCAGGCATCAACTCATACAAACCAGGGACACCACTCTTTCACTATGCAGTCAGCTGGGCATTACAATAAACTCAGGAAAATCTGCATTGTCGCCATCGCAACATACCATTTTTATCGGAGCAGAATTGGACACCACCACTATCACTCTGAGATTTCCAGCAGAAAGAGTCTTACTACTCCGTCAGCTGGTCTGCAATATCATATCCAAAAACAAGGCTCCAGCATCAGAAGTACTAAAATTGTTAGGCATGATGGCAGCTGCAATATAAGCCATATACCGCTGGGTCGCATACACATGTGGATTCTGCAATGGCTGTTATTCACTCAATGGTCTTACCAAGAGCACCCAATGTCTCATCTTATAATGATCACGAACACATGCAAAAAGGATCTTCAGTGGTGGTTGACCTCTCTTCATGTCACGATAGGTCGTCCTTTTGTTCTACCCCCACCAGTGACCACAGTGACCACGGACGCTTCCCTGATAGGGTGGGGGGGGGGTATTTTCAGGGAAAAACAGCCCAAGGCACATTGACCGATCAAGAGACACATCTGCATATCAATGTCCTAGAGATGAGAGCAGTACTTTTAGCATTGCAGTGCTTCCAGGACTCTCTTCCTCTTCTGGGTACAATTGTGATTCAGACAGACAACATGTCAGTGGTCTGGTACTTGAACAAACAAGGAAAAACTAGGTCCTACCCCCTTTGTCACGAGGCCCTAAGAGTATGGCAGTGGGTTATATCCACCCAGCGCTTTCTGTTAGCAATGCACATCCCAGGAAAATCCAACGCGATTAGCAGACAAGCTGAGCAGAGCAATTTTGTTGCCTCACGAGTGGTCCCTCAAGAAAGAAATAGCGGACAGAATATTCCGCAGATGGGGCCAGCCTTGCTGCGACCTTTACGCCAACCACATGAGCACGAAATGCAGAAGCTACTTTGCCCTGATTCCCACTCTGGGAGAAGCCCCAAGGGACGCACTCGTACACAATTGGCCTCCAGGTCTCCTATATGCATTTCCACCTATCCTGTTGATACCCAAGGTACTACCGAAAGCTAAAGCCCTGGGAAGGACCATCATTCTAATAGCTCCTAATTGGCCTCATCAGATTTGGTTCCCCTTCCTTCGTCTTCATCTTTTGGTGGACCCCTGGATTCTGGACTCAGTTCCAGATCTTCTGACACACTCAGGGGAACTTCATCCTTCTCTTCAGTCCCTGAAGCTAAGCTGACAGCTTGGCTGCTCCAATTCCCATCGCAGCCAGGTTCTATAACCTTTCTAATGAGATGAAACAAATTCTCATATCCTCTCATAAATCCTCTATGAGGAAGCTATAGCTTAGCAAATGGAAAAAAAATTTCTATATGGGATTCTCAAAACAACACTGATCCCTACCTAGCCCCTATGGCATTTATACTAGAGTTCTTGACCATGATCTTCAACAAAGGAGCTGCAGCAGCAACAGTTTGTGTTCAGCTTGCTACTATCTCTAATTTTCACCTTAGATTTGAAGGGTTGAACATAATGTCACACAAACTATCCAAAGCCTTTCTCAAAGGGACCTTTCATCTCAGACCACCTGTGACATCTCCCTGTACCCCATGGAATCGAAATTTTTTGCTTTTTCGCATAATTCTCCCTCCATTCGAACCAGCGTCCTCATGTGATTTGAAATTTTTGTCATGGAAGACTATCTGTTTAGTAGCTATCACTTCTGCCCACAGAGTGTCAGAGCTTCAAGCCTTGTCCATTAAACCTCCTTATTTGATTTTCCATGGTGACAGAGTCTCACTATGAACTAATCCCTCCTTTTTGGAAAGCAAAAACCACCAAAACGAAAGAGTTGTAGTCAGAAACCACCTAAAGTCTGTACTGAAGCTAACCTTAATCAAATTATTGCCTTGCCAGTATTCTTCCCCAATCACTCCAACAACTTAGAGTATATGCTGCACAAACTTGATGTTCATAGACGGCTCAGATTTTACTTGGATAGGACAAAAGACTTCAGAAAATCAGAACAGCTTTTTGTTTCTTTTTCAGATTCCAGAAAAGGTATGCCAGTGGTGAAAACAACTCTGTCTAAGAGGTTATCTGATTGTATCCCATTGCTTATTCAGCTGCTAATATGCCCTTACAACAAAAAATTAAGGCTCATTCTACCAGAGCAGTGTCTACATCCTCTGCCTTTTCTGCTAGACTTCCTATAGATAACATTTGTCCTGCAGCCACTTGGTCAAGACCTCATACTTTTATCACACATTACAAAGTTGACAGGGCTTCCATTGGGTCTACTGTCCTGAAAAACATACTCCCGTGAACCACCAAAGATAGATGGTGCTTGGGACGCTACCCATCTGTAAGAATGAACAGCGAGATAGAACAACTTCACATAAAGAAGTTATGTACTTACCATAACGTTCCATGTGAGTTGTTCATCTCGCTTTCATTCTTACTTTCCACCCACCTTACCCCCTCCAGGGTTTTTTAAAGACCGAGATGTTGGGATTCTTCCTGGTTGCTCGACCCTTCTATAGCTTTCTCTTATAGAGTGATAGAATGACATATGGTATTATTATACGCAGCAAACAAGATCTGAGGTAACTCTAGGTGCACCATAGGTTAGGGACTTGGCCTCAAGCTATCTGAAGACCTCAACCTTTGTAGTAGGCTGACTCTGAGCCAAGGATCGGCTCCGAACCCATCTGTAAGAATGAAGGCGAGATGAACAACTCACGTGGAATGTTATGGTAAGTACATAACTTCTTTTTATCTGTAGTGCTGCATAGCCTTATACTTTTGGTGTAGAATTTCAGGCATGATTATACTACAGAGCTACATTAGGTATTTTTTAGTCCAGTGTAAACTGTCAGCATTCAGTGGTAGTATGATGTCTTTAAAAGGTGAAGATAAAAATTAAGAGAAGAAAGGGCTGCTGTATATCTCTGGGCATATTGTTCCTTGCAAGTTTGGAGAAAGACATATATGGTGTACTAAATTATTTTTTTTTCTGAGCATCTCTTAAAAACATAATGCTCATAAGAGTCAAAAATCAAGCATGCTTATAGATTTTATTTATACTTTTTTCAGTGGGTTAATCACACTAGGCCAATGGCCTCTTTTCAGAGTAAACCTGAGGTGATATCCATACTGACTAGAGAAAATTTGGCCAGGACACTAGGGCACTTCCCCTACCATTTAACATACGGGGATGCTGTTTGTGGCTACACTTCCTGCTTCCAGTCTGGGTGCATAGGCGGCTCGGAGATGCAGAAAGGAATATGGCAATGGCATGTGGAAGAGTAGAAGGGATCGATAACTATATAGTTCAAGAGACAAGAGAGGATTATGTGAGGGTAGTGGAGCCCGAGCAGGAGGTGGTGGAGGAGAATGTAGTCGGAGATGGAGAAAGGTTGATGACAGCAGAGAGGGAAAGGTGTGCTGATGGGGCAGTACTTATTTTAAAAAGGATTATTCGAAGGATCTTAATCGAAGTGTGTGAATACAACTCTCCAGTCAGGAGGCTTGCGAGATGCTTTAACGAAAGACATGAATCAGAGTGAACTGAGAGCGAGATGCAGCATCATGGGATGATATTATGGACAAAATACAGAAAGAAGAGGTGAGAGAGAGAGAAAGTGGGAAAGAAGAAATCATATGCAAAGACAGTGAAGAGAAGGAGAGAAACGAGTGGAAGGAGTAAGAGAGATGGCAAGAAAGAATTTATTGGTAAAACTGAGCAGCAAAGAAGAAAAAGGGCTTGAAAGGTATGAGGTTTGAGACACAGTCATTGCAGCTTTGGGGTCTTCAACTAAAGAGGTAAGAGCCTTTATACATATCAAAGAAACTTGTGATGTTTGTTTGAAACAGGACAGTATATGGAAAAATTTATAGAGCAATTTGATATTAAGAAAAACTGTAGTCCTTGGAACTCGTATGTGGTACAAACATTTAACAGAGGGGAAAAAAGAGGATTTTTGTGCAATTTCGAAGTGATGTTGAGAAGGAAGTGTTAAGGGACTGTTTAAAGACTTTATGCAAAGAAGTTATGGACACTACAAAAATCTATGTTGATAGAGGTTTATGAACTAGGGGATGGGAGTGTGGTGTGCTTTTGAAAACAGAGAACAAAAAAGTCATGTATATCCCAAAAGTAATAAATGTAGAAGGTACCAGTGGTTTTGTTAAATGTCAGGAACTACCAAAAACATTTTTTTTTGTGGAAAAGATGATCATTTGATCAGTAATTGTGATAAAAGAAAATGTTTTATTTGTGGTAAACCAAGGCACAAAGCCAAGAAATGTGATATGATATGTAAAAAATGTGGGCAGACTGACGTGTGGATTGTGAAGAAAATATAGAAGTCAAAGAGCAAGAATGGATGATGGAATGTGCACATAATATAAAAAGAAATATAGAAGAGGAACATGAAGAACAGATTACAGCACAAGAAAACAAAGAAAAAATAGTAGAACAAATGAAAATAATGGAGGGGGGATTCTTATAGGAAATGATGGAAGATGAATATATAAATTGGAGATTGGTGAAGGAAAATGGTGAAAGATAGAAAAAAGAAGTTTAAAAGTATAATTGTGAAAGAAAAAAAGGCAAAGGGTAGAGGTGGTAGGGGACAGTAAACTTATATAAGAAGAAAGCTGAAAGTTTTAGTTATAAATATTAACAGTGTAAAGAACATTAAAAGAAAATAGGTATATTAGAATGCTATGCGTCTCTTGATATACATATATTTATACAAGAAGATACAAGAGTATTAACAGAAGAAAGTTTACAAACGTAACAGTTATGGGGTGGTAATATTATCTGGAACATGTAAAAAGATACATTTCCTGTAGTAAGTGTATTTTGTCATGAAACAAAAGTTTTAGATTATACTATAGTAGGATTAGGTAGAATAGCAGTGATGTAAGGTGGATAAAAGATGTGTGTAGAATTATTGAAATATATGCATATATTATAAAGAAAGAAATGATGTCTAAAAATTCTGAATTATGTAGGAGTGAATATAGCGATATCAGTGGAGGAGTTTAATTGCAACTTAAGAAAAAGAAAGAAGAAAGTGATGTTAAGATTATATCTGACTTAATAAAAAGTGGACATTTATATGTATGGGATAACACGCATTGGACTTGGAAATGATATAAAAACAGAAATTGATTATTTCTTAATATCCGATAGTCTGAAAGTAGTATAAGGAATAAAGGTATATGATTTCTCGGATCAATTATCTATATGGGCAGAAGTGCACGAAAAGGAAGGGTACATAAGAATATGTAATGGCATTAAGAGATTACATGAAAAAGAATTAGACGATTAATCAATTATGAAAAGATATAGGTATGAGAATTTTCTATGAAAATTAGACAAGTTACTGGATAAGTTAAAGAAACATATAAAATATGTTTTTTGAAATGTCGAGCAGTAAGGAGAAGTAAAGAAAACTTAAAGTATAGACAGCTAAGTCGGGAAGAATTTACAGAGGCGGTAAGTAATTTTTTTTTTTTATGAAAAAGAAGAAAATATATGAAATGAAGCAAGAGAGGATTAAGAAAATGGCACACAAGCAAAGGTATTTCTTAATAGGAAAAAAAAAGAGGTGGCTTCTTATTTAAGATTGTAAAAGAAAATAAGAGAATAATAAGAGAATTAAAGAATGATAAAGGAGAAAGAGTGATTACACAAGAAATAAATACTTGAGGTAATAAGGAAACATATAGAAAATACTTTTAAAAGAAAGGAGATGAGACAAAAGTAGAAAATTAAGAAATTGAGTAAAGATGATAATAAGAGTCTGAAAAAATGTAAGTGTAAAAGAATTTAATGAAATTTTAAAGGAAGTAAATATGGAAAAAGTTACAGAAATGGATGGCATTATTGCATGTATAATAATATGGAGGAATGCCAAAAAGTGTATTTTGTGGAAGTATTAACTGAATGGCTAGAAACAGGGATAGTAGAAAAAGAAATATGTACTGGAGTCATGAAGTTCATATGGAAGAAAGAAGAAAAGAAGGATATAAGAAATTGGAGAGTACTAGTATTGAATAATATAGATTATAAGATATTTATGATAATAATAGGAAAACGCCTAGGAAATAAACTAGATAAATTGGTTGAATATATATTTTTTGGTAAGAAAGGAAAGGAAGTCAAAATTAATTATGTATACTGAGAGAGGTGATAGATGATATTTTAAATAAAAAGGTTGAAAGTAGAGTTATGGCAGGAGATTTGAGTAAAGCATTTGACAGAATACAGTATGAATGTTTATAGGAAATATTAAACAATTATAAGCAACAAAGTAATAAAAATAGTTACGTTGATGTATGAAATTAACAATGTGAGAGTAATATTAAATGGATGGTTAAGTGAAGAAATTAAAATTGAATCTGGAATAAAACAGAGATGTCCGCCCAGTAGAATTTTATTTGCATTAGTTATGAATGTGGTAGTTAAAATGAATAGTGTGCTGAAAATGGCAGGATACGAGGTAAAAGAAGTACAACTTCCATTAATGTTTACTTATGCAGATCATATAGTTGTGATTGCTAAGAATAAGGAGTGGATGGAAGAGGGAATAATTAAGTTAAATCAGTGTTTAAAGTTGATTGGTTTATATGTAAAGACAAAAGTAAAGGGATAAGGTTAATGGGTAATATAGGATAGATTCAGTTATCTAGATATTTTGGGAATAATAATTGCAACAAGTAGACATAAAGAAAAACTGGGAGAAAACTATACAAATATTGAGAGAGGGAGATATGTATGTTTTGGAAGTCATATAAACTGACATAAAAAGTGTATTGGATAAATTTGATACTTTTTGGGTAAAATTGCTCATTTAGCAAGTGTTTATTTGATCCCGCCAAAGCATGAAAAAGAGTTTGTGTATTGCATTCTCACTTATGTGGGGATCAAGATTAAATCCAGTGAGAAGAAGGATCTTTTATGTAAAGAAGGGGAGGGGATTGCTATTAATTAATCCAATTGTTCATGCATCTTCCTTGAACCGTTATAAAGCTCTGGTAGGATTGAAAGAAGAGAATACAAATTTAGATGTTATAATGAAAGATAAATATAAAGATTTTTGAAAGTTATGTAAATGAAGATATGGAGTATCAGAACAAATATTTTTTATGGAATTTTTGTAAATGAAGATATGAAGGAGTATCAGAACATTTTTTATGGAACTGAAATATAAAAAATAGAAAAGAATGGTATTTGAACATTATGAATGAACATTATTACAATTACCCATGGAGCCACTTAGAAAATGAAAGCAAAACTGTGATTAATATAAGATTTGGATGGCATAAGAACATTTATGAATGTAATGATTTTTTGTGGAGATTACAATAAGTAAGTTACATGTTAAGGCTAACATGCCTTATAAAAGGATCCATGAGAGGGTGTGTAATTATTGTAGAGAAACTGAGACAACTGAACATGTTTTTTTTTAATTGTACTAGAGTGAAATAATTATAGAAATGTGTGAAAATAATATGTTGAAATATTTCAATAATGTTGAAGAAAGACTTAAAGATGAATATTGAGTATGGGTATTATAGTAATAGCAAAAAGAGATGAAGGAAATTAATAAAAGAATGTTTTATATTTCATGGGCAATATGGGTTGAGAAACAATTAAATGAAATTCAATGAAAAATGAATACTATCTGAAATTTTGCAAAAGTTATGTTTTTGATTATGGAAAAAAAGGGTGGGGGAAATAAAGTATATGAAGCTGTATTGTATTGTAAATGGAAAGTGTAAATAATTGTAAGTTACATATAATATGTAAATAAGTTGTGATCATCAGTAAAGAACCCCTACTTTTTTTCAGTAAGTGTCATGGAATCTTTTACATCCATATAAGCTACTAGCAATTTGGGCATATGGTAATGTCTCATTCAAAGGGACAGCACACTCATGAGTGCAGTACTTCCTTTATGACAGACTACACTGTCTGTATTGGAAAATTAATCCAACTACCTGATGTCAGAATAGAACCCACAGCCTTCTGCACTAAAGATGAGTGTGCTAATTTTTGAGCTACCAAGACTAAGAATACCTCACTGAAATGGCCTTTTTTGAATGCTGAGATAGCAGATAAAAATTCAATACACATTTTTAAGACTGTAGAAGGTAAATTTGATATCTGACATTTTTTTAAATATACATATGAGTGTGGGATGGACAGCGTTATGTAGTTTGAGTATAAAACCGAAAATGTTTTTCACTTAGATCACTGTTGCTATAGTCTTCACTGCTGGTACTTCAGCCACAGAAAGGCCAACATCTCCCCTAATTTCTAAAGCTCTGCATTCTTTCCCCTTTAGATGTGGCAAATGTACACCTGTTAGGGACATCAGGACATTCCCTGTTTTTTATAAATCCACTGTCTGCTTTTCCCTGTTTTTTATAAATCCACTGTCTGCCTTTACCATTATAATGCTACTGTGTTTATAATGCAACATTGTTCAGCCTGCTTTTCAGCTCAGTGCAGATAAGAAAAACTGTAGATAAAAAATGGAGAATTTCCATATTGTTTTTTGCTTATTGAGTATTGGTGTTGAATGATGGTAACCTTAGATCATCTGTCTTAATTAGACATATGACTATGTTCTAGGCTATGCTTATTTCCGAGAGAAGCAGATTCTGTTTATCAAAACCAATTTCACATAAATATTTTTATATTTGTATTGTATTTTGTTTGAGTTCTGAACATGATGTTGAGAGCTATAGTGTTTGCCAGGGATTTACTCCTACCACTATTAGAAATAGGTGGTGTTGCATGCAAAGCTACGTCATGAAAAAGAGGGTTGAGTTCTATACCAGTTCTGTTTTGACATCTTCCAGTTCATCCTTGGCCTGTAACATCCCCTCAAGAGAAAAATCATATTACAAAGAAGGTAGAGAAGAACACTCATATTGTGACTTTAGTGTCTGACAACCCATCTTGGCTCAAGGATTTTGACTACGATAAGGTGCCTTTGCAGCATCAAGACCAAGGTTCTCTTGTCTTGTGAAACCCTTTTGGAGGCAACCATGCCAGGTGACACAGGCATGGCCCATTGAACTCAGGAATTTGGGTTAGGAGTGAAACTTCATCTGGGGTATCCATAGTTGCAGCCCATTTCATGATTTTAGAAGCAGAAGGACAGTCAAAGCTATCATTTTGTCGGTAGGTTTACAGGTCATGGTGTGGTGGTCCAGTACCGCCAAAGCTCAAGCCCCAGAAGAGGACTCCGAAGTTGAAACATAATACACCCACCCTAAATGCCCACCTAACTTGTGCTGTTACCAAGCAACTCATATCTTTTAGTCAAGCATTCCTTCAGGCATTGAAGAATCTGCAGCCATGTCCAGTTTAAACTTCTGTGCCTGAAGTTCTGTCTGTGAAACCAAACAGGGATACCTCTCCTGAGAGTGAAGACAATGACCCCTTTAAGAATTCAAGGGAAAAAAATGGATTTTACTTTGTAAATGTCTCCTCTGCTTCACCCACACAGGAAAGCTCATTTGAAAACAGCAGTGGATTGGCACATATTTCATATACATCCCAAAGTGTGTGTGTGTGTGTGGGGGGGTTGCTCCCAACTGTGATATCTAGATATATTTATTTAATGCACCTCCATCACTGCAAAACAAATATGCCCTCCTAAGCATACATGTAGAAGAGGTAAGAAACTAGAACACTAGTATTGGAAGAAATGTTTACTGTTCATCTCTGTCTGTGTCCCTAACCTCTGTCTCTCACTATTGAAGCAGGTCATGGCAGTAACACCTCAGTCACTGTACCAATGCTGTCACTGCTTGCCAAAGCAAGAGATGACAGTGGCATCACTCATCATCCTGACAAGCTCATGTCAAACATCCACCTTCTACAAGAGACTATCATAATACCATAGCAAGCACTCCTAGAAGTTATGCATAAAGGACAAGAAAATCTTGCTGTCCCTGACAAACCTTGCTGGTGCTCTGCATTCCCATAGTGCTTCAAGTAGCCATGACCACTTGCTCAGATCTATTTATAGAGCAAAATTATAGTCTCATGTACCTGGAATGCATGTTTGTAGGTTGTGTTGCACAGCATATTTCTGTACCAAGCTGCTAAGGGAGTACACATACCATATGCTCAAGTATTTTAGTCACTTGTCTTGTACTCAGTGTGACATGAATGGCTACCAGCAGCATATCTAGGAGTTACAGTGCACTGTGGTAATAATTCATCAACTGTGGTGCAAATAGCCTTATTAGAAAAAAATCTGCACTAATTGGCCCTTGTTAGCACAGTATGAATTGGCAACACAGTTTTTCTCAAAACCAGTCAGTACTGTACAACTGCAGCAAAAAGATTTTCAGTAGAGTCTGTACAACTGCAGCAAAAAGATTTTCAGTAGAGTCTGTACAATTGCAGCAGTATGCAGTTAAGAAAGGATGTAGATTTTAGGAAGATGTACTGCTTAGTAAATTGCATCAACAAGGACAAACCATATGGTAGAGAGCAGCGACAGAAAGATGATGTGATTAACATGCAACTAGGAACTTAGGACACTGGTAGGGCATTGCACCATCTGCTTCCAAATTGAGGTGCAACTGTTTACAATTGAATCATTGTGAAGGACATGTAGCAGAGTTATGAGGTTCTAGAACCACATGATGAGGCATAGTTTATAAGTATGTAATGGGAGGTAGGACCTGTGCATAGTAACTAGCCGTATCTGATAAACAGGTGTTTAAAGCAGGATAAGTGTTTGTGGCTGTGGGTACAGTACAGAAATGGGGAGGAGGGTGAGAAAACTGTGTAAGGTATTAATTATGATTTACAATCTGTCGTGTAAAGGAACAGGGTACTATAAGTGTATCCATCCCATGTAGCCATCCCACAGCATACCATACACGCATGTGCACACACACCCCAACATACGTGTTTTGCCACAGTTGTACATGTAATAGCATGGCCACCTGAGGGAGGCAGTGCCTAGAAAACTAAACAACACAGGAGAATAAAGTTCTGTTGTGGCCCCTCCATATACTTGACTTTCACCTACTGGGCAGAGATGCTACGAACAAGCAAAATTGGGAGGAAGTAGTGCAGGATGTAAATGCTGTGACCATAATAAGTCCTTACAACATTTAAGACGGAGGGCTACTGATATGATACTCTGTACAAAGGTAAAGGCACAGGATGTTATGGCAAACAGGTCAGCCACAGGGGCTGACCACTAAGACTAAAGCATCTTACTGAGGCTGAGGTGTTTTTGGTCTCTCTCTCTCTCACCCACTATTTGGAGTGGCCCATTGTACTTGGGAGGTGGGCTTGGATCTTCAAGTCGGGCTAGCACCAAACACCTTTTTTCAGATGAGGACACAGCAGGTTAGCTAGCAATGTCCTTTACAGTGCACTTTAAAATGCACTACTGCTTATGGTGAGAAAGATTGACTAAAGCCTGCATCTTTGGTCTGCAACTGCAATAATCTACACAACAAAGGTATGTGCATCAGTGTATGCTGTAGCTATATTTCGATGTGTAGTACTAAGCATGCCAAAAGGGTTACAGGGGTGTGTATGAGGGCGGACAGTGTTATATGTTGTTGCTTCCATAGGTTCCACTGGTGGAAGGTCCAGCACAACAGGGTAACATGGGGCTGATGTCAGCAGGGCACCGGAGGCTGATGTTTATGGTAACATGTAAATGGTCCAGTGACAAGGTAGCATTGTCTATAGCATTATATGGGGAAGGATCACCCACATCCATCATAACAGATGCCTATATGGTAGTGCAGGCTGAGCACACACCCTCATCATGGTATGAATGACAGTTACTACCTGAGAGTTCCTCACAAGCTCCACCTGTGTCCTCAGCACACACAATATTTGAAATGTGCACTGCCTCTGAAATGCACATATCCACCATAGAGAATAGATGCCATGACTCCAGAACTATCCCTGATATGGCTATGATACTTGGCATGTGTCAGCAGATGTGCAGGTGAAAGATCCAGGCAGAATCAGCACTACCCCCAGCATTGTAGAGTTGGTAAATGTGCTGCATGGATTCTGACAATATAGGGGTAGAGACCAGACAGCACAACTGAGGTAACTGGTTGCAAGTGTTGCTTCCATCAGTGTCTTCATCAACCGCATTGCATTGCCATCCAATCTTCCTTTCTAAAGGCTAAGCCTTCTGTGTCCATGGGAAAGTTGGAATTCAGGGATATTGAACTTGGCCTCCCTCAAGCCACACTGATGAAACCATTGGAGACATGGCTTCATTGTCACCTATGGGACTACAGCCTTCCATGTCTATTCACTTGCATGAACACCTGGAATGCTTCATCAGGCTGCATGCTGACATTTAGACATTTTTATCCTTTTCCTGTTAACTGTGACACACAGGCTGATGTTCCTACTCATGGTCAGCAACCAGTTTATGAACAATGAGGTTGATCAGGATCAGCACATGATACACCTCATAGGTTTCTAACCCTTTCCGTGACACAGGCTTTGTCAAGCCCCAACAGCTCAAGCCAGCACAGTGGACACTGCCAACAGTAAAATCATGGCAACTTCATCCCACCACTGGAGGGTTTGATCCCTGACTCCTCACAACTTCCTAGAGTATATAGCTACAGTTTTCACTTTGCATGACCCTACCCATTCTCATTGTGTTGCCATCATATGCCACTGTGTCATAGTCCATAGTTGTGGACCAGATCCCATTTCTGCTGCATTGTATTGCTCCTTGCCTCAGCTGTGGTACTGTTGTTGCTGCATGTTCCTAACCTGGCTGTTTACCCTCCCATTTTGCTGCTGTAGCAAGTGGTATAGAAGGTCTTGCAAGGATGCACTCCTGCCACTCCAGTTGTTTGCACAATGCCATTTTGTGCAGCATTACACACACAACAGAAATCCTGCTGCATATTTAAGGGTTTGTACTGCAATTCCCCTCCTGACTTATTTAGGCAACAGAAGCATCACTTGAGTAGGCTGAACAACTGCTGCACTGGTACACATATCTCTGATTGTACTGCATTATAGAAATTTCTTGTATGGTCTAGAGGTTGTGGCTGGAAGTCACCAATCAGGGTTCTAGATCAGATCCAACATTGTATGCATCATCTGCAGTACAGAACAAACAGCATATTTTATCTGGCTTGCTGTGTGCTTGCACGCTACTTGTGTGTGCATATAAACCTGTCTGTCTAACCTGTGCATGCATCTACCAACTAGATGACCCTAAAAGGAATCCCCTCGCAAGAACCTATAATGTAGGGCAATGTATCAGGTGTGTGTTCATGGCAACTGACTGGTGGTGCATAGACACATCATAAATAATGCCTAGTGCATTACAGACCAATAGGCAGATAAATGGCATTTCCTGCTGATGAATCACAGGCTCCTAAATGAGATGGTGTTTTGATGGCAGTGTGTGATAAGTAGTTAAGTGGTTGCCAGGACCTCAAGGAAGCAATTAACATAATAAAATGTCCATATAACAATGGATGTTCATCATGTTTCACTGTTGCAGTCCTAACCAATGGGTTATCCAGCTCCCGGTAGCCCTCAATCGGCCAGAATACCAAAGGTAAGTAAAAATGACGTTGGCTGTTGTCGGTTGTAAAGGACATCAGGGCGTCCGATACAAAAGGAGGCAGCGGGTATCACTTCCTCAGTCTTCCTTGCCACGGAGCCCGAAGCAGAAGCATTTCTTGCACGTGTGCCGGTCGGCAGTTTACCTTTTGTGTTTCCAACTACAAAGTTGAAGTCGGCTACAGCTAAGTACCCCGTTGGGGATCCTCTTTTCTTGCCTTAACGAATGTCAGAAAATGTTAATAATTGCCTTACCTGTGGAAAGCAGATTCCCCATAGAGATGTTCATTCCTGTTGTATTATTTGTTTAGGCCTTGACTACGATGCTCCTAATTGTGGTCTTTGTGCTTCCTTTAATCCACATACTATTCGTCGTCAGGTTAAGCTTTTATCTAAGCATTTTGGAGTTTGGCCTAAGTTTGGCAGTATGGCATCCGCTGATCTTCAGGCTTCGGATATCCCCAGAAGCGTAAGGATAAGGACCGCGACAAGCTTCTGAAGGTCAAGTCCTCGGATGATGTTAGGTTGGTCGTCAGTCATGTGGTAGCCAGTGAGGAGCCTTTGCAGCCCGCAGATTTTCAACCACAGGTATCGATTGAGACCATTTCTGAGGTCCCCAGGCCTCCAGCATCCATTTTGCCTTCTGACCTTCCGCCTGTTGCCTCTTCAGCTGGATCTAGAGCTGCAAAGCTGACTCCGGTGTCTGAGACCTCAGTTCTTTGTTCAGACAGCAAGCTCATACCAAAGACTTCTGCTGCAACTTTGGCGGTTGCCAGGCCTCCCAAGTCCTTTAGGCTTGCAGGTAAATCTTCCAGTCATAAGCTTGTGAAGAAGCAGGCTCCAGTTTCCTCTCGTTCCCCTCATTCTCAAATGGTTAAAATGGCTGCTGACAGTTTGACTCTTATTAGGGGTTCACAGCCTCCTTCTTCAAAAAGGGGTAGGGATGTCTCTCCTGAGGCTTTGTCCTTTTCAGGTTCAGATACTTCTGGTATTTCTGTGGATGAAGAAGAATTTTCTCTCTCCTTTTGAGGATTCAGACGCAGATGAGTCCATCCCTTCTGCTTCTCCAGAAGATTTCTCGTTTGGTGATATTTTAAATACTGTCGGGGAACATTTTAAATGGGAAAGTCAGGATTACCCCCTTTCTAAGAAAAAGGGAGTTTTTGGATTTGCCTCAGCATAAGCCTTTGGCTGTTTCACCTGTGTTGGAGGTGGTTGATGATGTTTTTCTGGAAAATTCCTTGACTCCAAATTCGGTTCCTCCTGCTCCCAGGAAACCTGACAGGTATTATAGAGTTCCTGATTCTCATTTGTTTCTTTTCAGGAATCCATTGGCTGATCCAGAGGTTATTTCTCAAGGCCCTAAAGGAGTTAAGGCCACTGTTACTAAAAATCCTCTTTCTTCTGACAGGGAATCCAGGAACCTAGATAGGTGGGGTAAAAAGGTTTATACATCTGCCAGTCTTGCTATTATGTCTACTAATTGTCTTTTTCATATGCTGAAGTACCAGCAGCACACATTGGAAGCTATTAAATCTAGGATAGCAGGTGTGCCTCAGTTGGCGGAGAGTAAGGATATGCAGGATTTGCTGAATTCTGCCATTCTAGTCAATAAGCATTCTTTACATTGTGGTTTTGACATTCTAGAAGCCTCCTGTAGGGCTACAGCTACTGGCTCTGCTATTAGAAGGCACACTTGGCTCAGGGAGCAGCCCCTACCAGAGCCTGTTAACGTTAAGCTTTTAGATGTACCTTTGCATAAGGACAGTCTTTTTGGCAGCAAAGCAGAGGAAGTGCTCAAGAAGATGAAAGACAAGGCCAAGTCTATGCAGACAGTTAAAGACTTTCTGCAAGTTCAGCCTCCTCGCTTTAGCAGGAATTATCCTTCTAAGAGTTGGACATTCCCCGATACTAGCAGACAGAACCGTTCTAGGACTAGAGGTTACAAATCTTCTAGGGGACAGGGGGCTACCCCTCAAAGGTCTAAGTGTTGGCAGGCTTCCTCTTCCAAGGCGGGAAGTTCTAAACCTGCATCTCAATCTAAACATTCTCAGTGATTCTGTCCAACTTCTGCTTGTTCATGCCTGCCCAGAGAGTCCTTTAGGGGGAAGGTTGGCCCTGTTTGAAAATGTTTGGGCCACCATCACGGACGTCAAATGGGTACTCAGAACTGTATCCCTAGGGCACAAGTTTTCTTTCCACTCCTTTCCAGTACCCAAAGGATTCCCAGACGCTCCTCCAAACCAAAGGGCAGAAGTAGAAAAGCAAATTTTGTCTCGGTTACATCTGGGAGCAATAGAATCAGTTCCTGCTCAGCAGGTAGGCCAGGGATTCTATTCCAGACTTTTCCTAGTTCCAAAAAAGAAGGCACCTGGCATCCTATCCTGGATCTATCCATCCTGAACACTTTCTTGATAATTTCAAAGTTCAAAATGCTCACTCTGCATCAATTACTGCCAATGTTAGAAAAGGATTCCTGGCTGGTAACATTGGGTCTCAAAGAAGCTTATCTGCACATCCTTATCAGGGAAAGTTGCTGGCAATACCTTCGTTTCAGGGTGGGCAAGAAACAATATCAATTCTATGCACTGCCCTTTTGCTTATCTACTTCTCCCAGAGTTTTCAGAAAGTGCCTGGCTCCAGTCATTGCTTTTTGCAGGCAAAAGAAAATTCAGATTTATCCATACTTGGATGACTGTCTAATTCAAGCAAATTCTCAGGAACAGCTGCTAAAGGATCTAGAATTTGTAAGGACTCTTCTCTCTTTCCTGGGTTACACTCTTACCGTGGAAAAATCAAAAATGGTGCCATCCAAAGAGATTACATTCCTGGGAGTGAGTCTGAACACAGCCACCCAGATGATGTATCTCACCCAGGAGAAGCAGGCAACTCTTTCAATTTACTTCAAGGATTTGGCAAGCCTGTCCCAGCTTCCTGCAAGCTCTGGGATTCATGGCCTCTTGCATTCTCATGATTCCATATGCAAAACTGCATATGAGGAAATTGCAATGGTGCCTCAAGAACACTTGGTGTCAACACACACAGGACCTGGATGTGATAATTCTTCTGCTTCCATGTCTGCGGACAGAATTTCTTTGGTGGGCAACAGCCTGTCTACAGAACAAAGGCATGCCTTTTCCCCCACCCCTGGCCACTCAAGTTCTTACCACAGACGCATCGGACTACACCTGGGGAGCTCACCTGGATGGCAGATGCATACAGGGAAGTTGGAATGCCCAGCAGATGCACCTGCACATAAATTTAAAGGATTTGATGACAGTCCAGCAGGCTTTACTAGCTTTCAAGCATCTTCTTTCTCCAGGGACCTTTCTTGTCAGGGCAGACAACACCACAGTCATGTGGTACATCAGCAAGCAGGGAAGGACTCATTCTTACCTCCTTTGTAGACAGAGCACGAGTCTTTGGTCCATAGCAGCATCCCTGGGCCTGCATCTCCTAGCTCAGTTTCTTCCAGGAAGGCTCAGTGTTTTGGCAGACCAGTTGAGCAGACAGACCCTAGATCATCACGAGTGGCAGCTGAACAGAGCAGTTTTTTTACAGCATCATTCAATGTTGGGGCACTCCTCAAGTGGATCTCTTCTCCTCTCCAGACAACCATCTTCTACCTCTTTTTGCATCAGACACCATCACAGCAGAGCCTGGAGGGTAAATGCTCTGTCCTTCCCTTGGACGCTGCTGTCACTTTGTCTTCCCTCCTCTTCCTGTTCTTCCCAGAGTATTATTGAAGATCAGGGACGAATGACCATGGATTATTCTCATAGCTCCGGACTGGCCCAGGCAGCATTGGTATCCACTGCTTCGCAGTCTCCCAATTTCCTCCTTGGCATCTTCCTCTGAAGCCAGATATTTTGGTTCAGGAAGGGGGAAACATTCTACATCCTCATCTTCAGTCTCTCCATTTGGCAGCTTGGCTCATTGTATGTTTGTTTGTCTTTCGGCTTTTCCTGGTAAGGGGTTGCCATAGCGGAACTCCGGTCCGCTAATGATTGACAGTAGATTTTTATGAAATGCCAAGGTTCCAGCTTGATGTCCAACCTTCAACGAAGGCATGCCCATTTACGCACTCATGTCTTTCGAACGCTACCCAACCGTGGGGAGGACATGCAGACTCCACACAGAAGGCACTCCCAAGCCCAGCCGAGAATCGAACGGGAGAACCTCTTGCTGTGAAGTAACAACGCTACCGCCGATCATTGTATGACTCCATCCTGTTCTTCTTCCCTTTCCCAGCAGGTGGTTGACGTGCTGAGGGAGGCCAGGAGGCCTAGCACTAGGAAGTCTTACACTGGCAAATGAGAAAGATTCTCTCTTTGGATGCAGGCTAGAGGGGAATC